>NC_140942.1:42167605-42322605 GCF_014529385.1 Adiantum capillus-veneris
AGATTTGTGCATACCAAAGCTGCCCTTCCAGAGGATGGTGAGGTCCATATGTGATGAAGCTACCTGGGGCACCAAAAGGTGGAAGGTGGTGGCATTAATGGCTCTACAGGAAGCAGCAGAGGACTTCCTACTAGAGTACTTCAGTGACATGACCATTGTTGCAGCCCATGCCCACAGGGTTACTATAATGGACAAAGATAGTGAGACACTGAAAAGAATAAGGTGGAGGTATGACAAACTACTGGTTCCCAATGTCTGCAAGGATAAGAAAATGAGGGAAATTTTGTTATACCCCCCGGAGCTAGTGCCACAACTCACAGTTGTAGATGTCACACATGATGTGAATACAAGGGCAAGGGCAAAGACTATTGCTCGCCAAACAAAGGACATGAGGGAAGCAGAGCTTAAGGAGAAAGCAAAAGTAGCAGTGGAGTCCCAGAGGCAAACAGAGTGCAATGTGACCCTGTCCATAGAGGCAAGCAATCAAGAAACTCTACTTTCAATGAAGGATGGTTTGCTTGCAGAGATACCATTTGTAGATGGAGCCAGAAAGCTAGCTCTGGAAAAAGTGGACATTAATTTATTGCAGAATCCAGATGCTCAGATTTCAGACACAATTATCTATGCTTGTCTTAAGTAAGTGTTACTATCTTGCTAGCTTTGAAAACTCAGATAATAGGTTTGCTAACTCAGGTAGAGTCTCTGCAGCCTGATCAAAAGTCAACTCCCACTGCACACCCACACAGAGGTGTTTCTTCTTGATCCACAAATGTCAGTGATTATTAGACAAAAGAACAGTCCATCTGGGACCTTTGAGAGTTGGTTTCTCCACTGTGCTATGCTGGAAGTTACTGTGATCATCTTTCCATATGAGAACAACCATCACTGGAGTCTCATATGCCTTGATGTTGACCAACCAGCAGTGTGGGTGTTCAATTCAATAAAAGGAACCCACCCTGAAATTAGGCTGTAAGTGTTTTGTATCAAAAAGTGTTTCTTATAGATATCCATGTAAATTTGAAGCCTCATGCTAACATCTTGACATTGCTTTGTGGAGTTGTATAAAGAGGTTGTTGCTTGCCTATGGCAAGCTATGTGGAAGGTATGAACTATACAAGGCCCCAATCAAAGAAGTACCTGTCCCAAATCAAACCGATGGAAATTCTTGCGGCTGGAGATGTCTTCTCCATGCAGAATATGTCCTGCAAAGCTACTTTGCATTAAAACCTTTCATGACTAAGGTACCCATTTGGCAATGCATTCAGTTAGTTTTGGTTTAGTCTATAAAAGAATTCTCACCATGTGGTCTTTCAATTTTGCAGAGTGCTTTAAAAAACTACACATATGATTATTTGCAAAGATACCGGGTAAGTTTAATACAACACCTGCTTACTATGTCTAGCCCTAGAGAGCTTGAAGATAGCGGCTTGGATGAGCGCACTATTGATCTAACAAAACATGACGTGCCACCACGACAAACCCCTACATCCGATACAGTGGAATCACAACGGGCCGAGGGGGTCATATCAGCAGAAGATGAAAGAGCCGAGGATGAGGAAAGCTCAAATGAGCATATGGAAGGTGCTAAGGTACAACCAGAGGAGACAATGAAAGAGCCAAGTCAGCCAGTGGAGGAGCCAAAAGAGCCTATGGCTGAAACCCAAGATGAGGAAAGCAGGCCTATAGATGAGCAAAAGGATATGGATGAGGAAAGCAGGCCTAGGGATGAGCAAAATGATATGGATCAGGCAAGGATGTATGAGGCAAGCCGATCAACCGAGGGAGAGGAAAAGACCTTGGAGGAAACCTTGAATGAGGCAGAAAGATCCATGGGGGAGACCCCTGATGAGGATGTGAATGATGACTATGAAGAGAAAGCAGAGGAGAGCAACAACGACATGAACACTACAGAGACCCAGTAAGGACCCTTGCTACCTGAGATACGGTTGTTCCGGTAATGTCTATTCAAGTATGGCAAAATATGTTCAGCTTCTAACCACTTATATGTACTTGTCAACTTTTACAGAGGTTCATTATCTTGGACGTCAATGGATTGCTGCTGATGCGGGTGCCTCTCGGTGACAGAGGACACTTTGAGGATTTGCAAACGTTTCGGATGGGAACTTGTCGAGTTGTGGTTCGTCCAGGAACCAAGGAATTTATTCAGTTTCTTCTTCCGCGCTTCAGAGTTGCCATATGGTCTTCAATGCAAAGGCAAAACTTGTCGCCACTAGTTGCAATAGTTTGCAATGTATGCCACGCTCACACGTCAGATTTTGCCTTTTTGTATGATCAAAGAAAATGCGTTACCATTGAGGGCCACTACCACCCTAAAAAACCACACTTACCTCTTTTGTACAAACCGTTTAGCCAAATCGGTGTACCCTTTGATGCAACTAATACACTACTAATTGATGATACTCTTGAAAAGGGAGAACTAAATCCGCCGGGAACAACTGTCTCACCACCTTCTTTCGAGGGGCATTCCTTCGATTTTTACCTTGAAGACATTCTGATTCCATACTTACAGAAATTGTATCTCAGTCCATTGTTCACGGATGAGTTTGTACTTTCTAATGAATTAAGATGACTCTTCTATCATGTCTTTGTCTTGTCTAACATAGAGAGAGAGAGAGAGAGAGAGAGAGAGATTTGACGTGGTAAAGAAATGTATTTCAAGCACACTTTTTCACAGGGCACAATTGAAAAATGAGCTCAATAAACTTCATGTCTTGAAAGTCATTTGTATACACTTGGGTTCACAAGAATATCTGTTACATTGACACTACTTCAACCCGACCATCCAACTCTTTGCACAAAATATCTTTTTCCCTTCGCCGCATCACCTTACGGCCAGCTAGGAAAAAGGAAAAATCTGATAGGTCCTTGTCCATTGACTCTTCAATGATGTCATGCCGCAAATACTGAAGACCGCATAGCTCCCTTATTGTAACCACCAATAGTAGGCCATGCTCTTTATCAATCACTTCCACATCCACAGCAGGATTATCTTCCAAACCTGCAGAAACCTGGTCCATAGGAATGTACTTACCGTTGAGCATTTGTGATCGCATATACCAAAACAAGAGTAACAGTGATTGGCTTGCAATCATGTACTTGACAACTAGAGTATCAAGCGCGACCTCGCACCGTAAACCAATCTCTTCCTTTGCATACCATCCTTTGTCAAGAAGTTTGTCACAGGATGACTGCTGAAATGACTTGCACATGAACATAGTTTTTGTAACTCGGATGTTGTAGCTATGAAACAGCTCTATGAAGAGTGCAACAGGACAAAAGTTTGCAATTCTAACCAGTTTGGTAGGAATAGAGCTACGTAGAGACCTTTGTATATCCTTGTAGAGCTTACTTCGCATTGCCTCCAACATTGTTTCCTCGAGAACTGGCCAGTCCACAGTGTTCCAATCGGTTGGTAGAGGCACTTTCACCAACATGCCATTCTTATTCCCTGAGCTGAGTTGGTAAAAGTGGTCATAAAAAAAGATTCCCTCATCAGCCAGTCTTTTGCTGCTCCTCTCTGAATACTGTAGAGAACCAATGTGGGCATGAACAACATGGAAGAGGCCTATTATGCACTCCACAGGCTCCCATTGCTCATAAGAAGAGGGATAAACATCTGCAATATATATAAGAAGAGTTAAACTAAGAGTATCAATAAGTACAAATGACAAATCTAATGTAATTGAGCTATGAAGAATGGAGACATTGCTCATAACAAGCGGGAGAAACATTGCAAAATATATAAGAAAAGTTATAATGAGAGTATCAGTAAGTTCACATGTCAAGAGTACTTACAATTGCAACGTGGTTGATGTATATCTGATACATTTCCACCGTTTGCTATCACCTCAGGATGGGTAAACACATGCTAAACAAGAACTTCCTTTACAGATCTTTTGCCGATTTCAACTTTGAAATCCAACACTCTGGCCTTCCATGCTGAGCGGTAAACGTTGATACCACTAGACCTCTTGGGTCTTCTTGGTTGCATGAGGACCCATGAACCTTTGTTTATCCTTTGTCAAACCCATTGGTTCTCTGCACTTATTGAAGCTGGTATTGTAATTGAGGATATGCTACTACTTGGCCTTCTAGGCAAAGTGCAGTTGTTGGTTGTTGGTGTGAGAGACAGTAAACACCTGGAGCCTCTTGGGCGAGAAGACGTGGACGCCATAGCTCTCAGAGAAAAGCTTTAGTGGAGGGAGATTCACTTTGAAAGCATTCTAATGGAGGGAAAGTGTTTTAGAATTCCAATATCTTGTGCGGGCTTAATGGTCACCCTCCAGTACGTTAATGACCATAAGAGAATATCAGAAGTGGGACCACATGCAAGCACCTAAAAGCTCGGTAAAAGGAAGGAAATTACTATGCTACAATCCTAGATTCGTGAAAGTTTTATGCTATTTTCCTATTTTTTGAGTCTTTCCACGTACTTTCCTACGTAACGTAGCCTTCATGCTCATTGGACGTGCTCTATTTTTCTCTCTCTTCATATGGCCCTCCAAATGACCTCTGAAATTTCCTAATGGAAGCATCTACATGTAAGTGAAATATCTTATTCCAATCTGGTGCTTTCAATATTGGAGCTAAGGTGAGAGCTTGCTTAAGCTTCATGAAGGATTCTTCACATGCCTCGGTCCACTCAAAGTGTGTAATCAAACTATACATGGGTTTTGCAATTATAGCGTACATGTAGATGAACCGTCGGTAATATCCACAATGCCCTATGAGGGCTTGTACCCCTTGACTGTTGTTGATGTAGGCAAATCGGCAATGACATGAATCTTCTCAATATCAGTAGCTATGCCATTTTTAGACACTATATGTCCAAGAATTTTTCCTTGTCTACCCATGAATGTGCACTTTTCAGGGTTTAAGCAAATCCTATAAAGTCTACATTTTTCAAATACCTTTTTGAGGTGATCAAAATGATCAGCCCGGATTGATGAATGTACACATAGATTATCTATATATACTTCTAAGAATTTCCTAAGATATTCTTTAAAAGCATGTCTCATCAACCTTTGAAATGTGGCTGGAGCATTAGTTAACCCAAACGACATGATCCGATAAGAAAATATACCCCATTCTGTTGCAGAAGTAGTTTTATGTTGATCTTTTGGGTCAACCAAAAGTTGATTTTATCCCGAAAATCCATTTGAGAAGCTGTAAGCTTCTTTTCCTGCAAGTCGTTCTAAAACATGCTCAATGATTGGAAGAGGAAAGTTGTCTCTAATGGTAGCTGCATTCACTTTTTTGAGATTAACACAAACTCGTAATTTTCCATTCTTCTTGGGTGTTACTACAATTCGAGACACCCAATCTGTGTGTTCAATTTCATAAATGATTTCTGCTTCCTTTAGTTTTTCAATCTCTTCTTTTATCTTCCTGGAAAATGTTTCATTATACGTGTATGGCCTTTGTCTACTTGGTTTCACATCATCTCTCATGGGTATGGTATGTTGACAGATTTTTGGATCAACACCCTTGAGAGCCTTGTATGACCAAGCGAAGATATCTCGGTATTCTTTTAACAAGCTCAGCAAGAGCTCTTCTTCTTCTTCTGTTAGGTCATTCGCAATGTAAGCAGGTATAGGCTCTTCTCCTGGTTCAGACAAGTCTATCTTTTTAGCGTTTTCACGCCCTTCCTAAGACTCGCCCTATTTTTGTAGTTCCCTAACAGGTTGTTCGACTATGATTTTTTGATCTTGGAGACTATAATTTTTGTAATGGAATGGAATGCTCATTACATCCTTACCATCCTCTTCCCTGGTTTCCATTTCGGTCGTGTATATCTCCTTTAGAGCTTTTTTCAACTCTTGATATTTCTTTTTCTGCTCGACTCGGGTCATAAGTGGTTTCTTATCCTGTGGGTTTGCTTGAGTACCCTTGTTTTTCTCGATGTTTGAAACATCTCTGAATTTTTGTTTGAAGGATATCTACCAGTGATTTTGTCCTTGACATAATCATTTGCATCTATTTGTATCAGGAATTGTGTTCTACTGGAGACTGACAGCATAGGTCGTGTTTTCACAATTCTAGTGTCTCTTTTTCATCTATACCATTTTTGTCTACTCGATTTCTGGTTTGGAAAGTCAAAAAACTTTTCCTCCCCTCCTTTTAAGAGTAGCTTAGCTCTCATATGTTCTTTCTCTAACCCTGAACCTTTTGAGGTAGCTAAGTGTTCATTTAACTCATCAATTGCATCATAGTAGAGGTCTGAAAAGACTTGTTGAGCTTTCATCACGTCCTTGGGTTCCTCATCTTTGTCTTCAATGTTGAGAATTGAAATCATTTGGATGGAATTATGTCATAGCCATCCTCATTGCAAAATTGAGTAGATATAGACGTATTCACACATACATCCATGGTCACTAAAATTTGAGTCCACTTGAATGGCTCAAACAAATGCTCGGGAAAGGGTTCAGGTACATAGGCTTCGTCTGTGCATTCCCTTTCTAAGATACATTCTTCTCGTCTTAAGCTTCCACTTTTTGAAGCTCCACACATCCAAATAGGAGTGTCTTTGTTTAACCTGGATGGAAGCTTAGTTTCATCCAAAGAGACTGAATCAAACTCTTGTAAGGGTGTTTTCAAGACATCTCTATAAGTGTGATCTTTTAGATTTACTCTTGTTATAGATCCCACTTGCTTCAAGTACAGATAGTTGTTTTTCCAATCTTAGATAAGTTGTACCTATCGCATGAAAGGTCTTCCCAATACGATTTCATAATTGAGTTTTTTCCCCAAAGTCTACTATGGCAAAAGTGTGTTGATATTCAATTCCACAAGAATTGACTATCACCTTTTCAAGCAACCCTAATGGTCTCTCAATGTGTCTGTCAGCCAATTATAATTTCATTCGAGTATGTCTAATGGCTGGCTGTCCCCAGGATTCCCATACCACTTTAGTGGCTATGTCTATGCCTGCTCCACTATCCAGTATTTCCATGGTTTCAATGTCATTATATTTCACTAGGAGGGTGGTGTTTCTTTCTTCCCCTTCGTAATATTCTTCGACTTTGTTCATGGAACATATTGAATCTCTTTGTTGTCCATTTTATTTTTCAAATTTTCACAAATTTTTTTAGATTAGCCCCGTTATCCCCACCTTCGCTAGGGTTTTTTGTAGATCATTCCATAAGTATGGTCTGAGTTTTAATAGTTCTCCCAAGGTAAGAGTGCATTGGATGGGTGTAGACATGATTGAATGAACGTTGTCTACTTCTAGGGTCTGTTCCACTCTTTTTACTTGGGTGGTCTTACACACTATGGATTCATCTTCGTTATCTCCCAAGTAAGAAGGTAATGTTTTCAAGGTCAATGGTTTCAATACTGAAGCTTCAGTCTGCAATCCCTGTACAAGGATTGTACATCCATGTTCACATCAGAAGGTAGGTTATCCAACCGGACTTCCTCTATAGGAGCTGACTTTAGAGTTAGGTTCCCATCATTGATCTCTCTAACTTTTTTCCATAATTGTCCTAGCCAATCTTCCTCTACAAATGGAATTCCATCTAAGGCATCTTCGCTCTCTAGTGCTATAAGTTCTGGTTCTTTTGTTTCAAGGTGGGGTTCTGCCACCACATCAGATTTTTCTTTAGTGTCTCTTACCACAAGCTCCTCAGGTTTTTCAATACTTTCAAGCTTGGGTTTTTTTTTTCCAGCATTTATTACATGATTCTTACCAAATTTTGATTAAGCTTCCATCTTAGCTACTTCCATGTCTGGAGAAGGATAGTTTTTCCATTTGTTTTCCATGTAATGGCCTGCTTTAAGTCCTGCTTGGTAGGCTTCCAAGGCTGTGTTAATAGGCTCAAAAAATTTATCAACAAGAATGGATCCTCCAAATTTCACGGTTTTTTTCTTGATTTCACTTCCAGTTTCTTTCACTTTTCTTGGAATAGCTTTTTTTCTTTCTCCTCGATTTCAACCTATTGTTTTTTGTTATCTCATATCTTTTGCTTCTGCTCCTTTTGATTCTTTGAGAGGAAACCTTCGTGTTTTCCGAATCATCAGAGGAGTTTTGTTTCTTTTTCCCTAGGCTCTAGTGATTACCTTGATTAGAACAATCGGTTCACTCTCTCATGAGCTACTAGGTATCACTTGGACTACGTTTATTATTGTTTTACCCTTGTTTATAGGATTTTTAGGACAATCTTTTGGAAAGTGTCCTCCCTTTTTGTAACATTGTATGCAATAGGCTTCAACTAGTTTGAGGTTTTTGTCAGGCTCTGGACATTTATTTTTCCAGTGATCATCTGCACCACAGTTATGACAGTTTCCTGTTCTTGGCTTAATCATGGGTCTTACCATGGGAGGTTTGACACCTTAATTAACTACATAATACATTGGTGCGAGCTTTGATGAAACATAAGTCACAATTTCTTCCATTGGTGGTGGATGTGAATTATACCAATCTCCTTCTACCATTACTGTAGATGGACTAGGTTCAGCATAGGGTGTAACAGGCACTAATGGTTGTTCATCTATGACTCCTTCAAAGTACATGTGCTTTAGAGGCACTCTATGTCCTGGGTACGGAGGTTGTTGACCCAGCACAGGTTAAGGTCTTTCCATACCCATTGGTGGTCTTTGAGCTTGGGCCATATTAGGCTGATATCTGTACATGGGTTGTCCTTGTGGCCTCATGGACACGTACTAAATAATCCCATCATACTTTGGTCTGAAGTAGCACTCGTGGGTCTCATGGTTGGTCCATTTATCCTCGATTGCACACCATTTTTGTGGCTTAATTGGTTGTCCCTGTTAAGGTATCCCTTGTCCTGGTCCCCTCATAGGTGCTTTTTGCATGTTGTTCATCATGTCGTTTATCCTTTTGAGCATGTCTTCTATGGTCGAAAGTGGTGTTGCAGCAACCGTTCCCACTTATGCTGGTCTAGTAGATGTTGTTTCTTGCTTTGGTTATCCTTAGGAACATCTTCTTCGTTAAAAATATCACAATTTTCTCCTAAGTAAATAGCATCTGACACACACTCTTCTAGGGTTGTATGCTTTTTACTATAGAGTATAGAATGAAGTTCTTTGTTTAACAGTCCCTCTAGAAATAAAGATACGAGTCGTTCTTCTGCAGGTATCTCTGCCCTGGGCATTTGGAAATGTATTGTTTTATTCGAGTTGCACAATCCCTAACGGACTCACCATGTTTCTATTTAAAGCTATAGATTTGAGCTACTGTATTATGTTTGATCCTCGTTTTGGAACAAGCAGCTACAAATCCTTGAGCTAATGTGTTCAAGTCCATGATTGACCTTGGTGGAATGTTTTGGAACCATGTCAATGTTTTTCCTTCTAATGTCATTCCAAACCCCTCGAATTGAGTATGGAAATCGAATATACGTTCTGATCTTAGCACTTGCTTAAAGCTTGCTACGTGGTCGTATGGATTCCTTGGTCCACTGTATTTTCTGACCCATTTCTGAAAATCAGTTGGTCTAACGCGTCTATTTGGTTCAACTCCTGGTCTCCTGGCAGTTGGTCTTGTTCCGAGTCCTTCAAGGCAGTCTGTTGGAAATAGTGACTCATGTAGTCTTGGACGGGCCTTATTGTCACCCGGTTTTCTACGTGATGAGGTGGTTTCTGGTTTCTTTACATTACTCTTAGATGATCTCTCACGATGTTCATCTCTTGGAATTGTTTCTGGTCCTTGTCCCAATATCCAATCCCGTATGGAATACCCTTGGTATTTGATTTGTTCTACCTCCTCAGGAGTCATCATAACAAAGTTATTGTTATAACAATCCCTAAACAGGTAGGTTGGTAGGTCCACTGATCCCTTATCCTTGATCTTGAAGATATAGATTATCTTCATGGCCGTTAGTTGTCCTGGTTTGGCATGCAAAGTCCACAGAAGATCTTTTATGTTTCTATCTTTCCAACAATAGACTCCGATCCTAGGATTATCCGTACTAAGCCGTTTCAAAGGCTTCAAATCTACTTGATCATATCCCTCGAATTCTAAAGTTGGTGGTCCTTCTTTTATGTTTCTATCTTTCCAACAATAGACTCGGATCCTAGGATTATCCGTACTAAGCCGTTTCAAAGGCTTCAAATCTACTTGATCGTATCCCTCGAATTCTAAAGTTGGTGGTCCTTCTTTTGCTGACATATCTGGGATTATGGTGTTTACTTCTAACCCCCATTTGTTTACCACATCAGGGTTTTCGACTTGTACATACTGAGTTCCATTTCTGTCCATGTACATTTTTCCTTGTTTGTTTGCCCTAATCTCTTCTTCGAACTCAATACCATGGTCATCAATGCGAATAGCATACTCTTCGTTAGGGTCCAAGTAAACCTGGGCTCCATGGTGGTTAGTCTTGTAAAAAGAGAGTATATGCTTATAGCACATTGTCGTTCCGGTTTTCGAGTGAGTCAAGTAAGAAGACATTTCGGATGTTGAATCTGGAAAAGTGTCTAAGACTTCTTCAAGAATTGTGTACAAGGAATTTCCTTGATTCACGCTTTCTTCGGTGGATACTCTACTGGAAGTTTCTCCAAGTATGTCCTGATTTCCTTGTACCCAACTAGATCTAAGGTTCATATCGACTTATGAAGCCCTGGATAGAGTACTCACCTTTGGATTGACTTATCATCAATTTCCACTTAATTCGATTGCAACTTTCTGTCAAGCCACTGATTCCTCGTCTGCAACCTGATTCTTGTACAAATTTGATCAAGTTAGCTATTCTTCTATAAAGACAGTAGAGGTTTTGCTAACTCTCATGATTGGTCTATGTGTATGACTTCAAATCAAGCTATGGAAGTCCCGACTTTCAGATTCGACTTTAGCAAAAAATCAAAGGTTTAATCTGCAACCTGGAAAGTGAGTGAAAATGCACCAATTTTGATCTGATTGAACCCAAAATTTCCCGGTGGCTTTGTAATATGCTGGTTTAACACTGTACAAGTTCAAAAGTCAAAATTGATGTCTCTAAATAGTAGTAGTAAATAATCGCGATTATCTACTTTTGTCAGTTTTTTGCACTTTTTGGATTGGTTTGGCAAGTATACAGCTTGTTAAAGTGCCCTGGACAAGTTTCAACAAGTTTGGACAAATTCTGATCAAATTTATCAACTATTTTGTGTCCACAAACTTTGATTTCAAGAATCTGGCTTAAGCCTCACTTTTGTGATCCAAATTTCACCAAAATTGATTTGTGAGGTCTACTTGATATGCTTGACCTTGTGGTATACTCAAATGTGTAAATTTCTCAAGTTTTGAAGCAGATGTAAATAATCGCGATTATTTACTCCAGCTATATTTTTGTAACTTTTTGCCCCAACTTTGACACAGATCTGTTAAGCACCTCAAGTTAAGGTCACTAGCCAAGTTTCATCAAGTTTGGACAATTTTTGATCAAATGGTAATCACTTATCTGTCCGCAGATTAACTTTGCAAAATTTGGTCACAATTTTCAATCCAGTGATCCAAATCTTACCAAATTTGGTTTATGGGCTTATTATAACATGATTAAACTAGTGGTATGCTGACTTGGTCAAAAAAAGTTGAAAAATGGGACAGACATAAATAATCATGATTATTTACAACTGACAACTTTTTGCATCTTTTTGGTCAACTGAGCATGTACACATGTTTATCACATCAATATAAGCCTATGAATCAAATTTCAACAAGTTTGGGCAAATTTTTCCCCAATTTACACTCAAGATTTAAAAAGTCGGTACAAACTTTAGTTTTTAACCAGTTTTTTGCCAGTTTGGTGATCCAACTATCTTAGGTTTTTACAAAATTTGTTTGTACACATGCAATGAGTCAATGGTATGAACCTTGGTCAATTTGAAGCAGAAAGTTAATAATCGCGATTATTAACTTCAGGCTTGAAATGAACACTTTTTTGCAATTTTTTCAAAGACAGTCTTTACATGAGCTATTTTAAGCCTATGATTCAAGTAAAAACTTAATTTGGACTAAAATGTCAAGAAAAAGTAGATAATCTGAGTTTTGGCCAACTCTTGAAATTTTTACCTCGAAGTGTCTTTGAGCTTACCAAAACTGGTTTAGACAACTTTTAAGCTTACTCTCCAGTCAGATTGAGTGGGTTCGAGTCTTTTTGAGCTATTTCTAGCCATAGACCTGAAATTCTGCAACTTCCAATAACAACTCACACTTTATTCTTTCAAAGAGAGCAATGTTATGAAATCCACCTCGGATCCTACTTACCCTACTCCTAGATTCTCATGCAATGGGGTTGTGGAAAGTGTCCACAAACACTCGTTTTCTTGTCTTTCATGTTTTTTTGCGCATTGATCTTAAGACTTGTCTCGTCTACTAATCATCCTTAAAATCCTAATCTATTTCTACAATCCTACAATCCTAAAGACACTCAGCAAGTACGATTACTTCCAAGCTACGTCTACACAGCAAAAGACGACAATCTTAAGCTATGCAGTTTCTAAAAGAAAGTTTTGAACTCTAGGTGAACCTAGAGGAAGTTAAAGGATAACTTCACAAGATGCTGGTGTTTTTTCCTAGTTTAGGTCTCTTCGATCCCCGGCAACGGCGCCAAATGTGGGACGCATGTCTAACGTCACTATCCTGTCTTATTGCAGTATTAGCGAGAACCATGATTAAATTTTCAATCTATGGGACAAAGCTGACTCGACTAGTGCATAGAGGCTACAAGAGGTTGTCAATCTCTCAGAAAACAACTACCAAATTGCATCTAACTCAAGCTACACTCAAGTGACTAAAATCACCAAAAGCCAATCGCTCACGGCAAACAAATCACATCCGTTAGAACATCAAATGACATCCAAACGTAATGAAACTTCTAGGACATGTTTATAAGACTTAAGCACACATGCTTATGGTCTCAAATTCCACTTTAGGTCAAGTTCCAAAATCGAGATTATTAACAGCAGTGGATTTTTGACCTAGTCGTTTCTGACCCAAAATGCATCTAAATGCTTAGCAATGATGCCCCAATATCCCGAATATGCTTAGTTTTTTATTTGAAGGTGTAAATTCCTAGTTATGATGAAATAGTCCGCGGGTCGGCGACGCCAAACACTACAAAATATTATGAACTGCTTATGCCAATGTGTAGAGCTCTTACCCGCGGTTGCAATGCAATAAACGTGATTGTAATGTGACAACCGGGGAGGGAGTAGGAAGCGCGAGAAGGAGAGGAGTGAGCGCCGTTAGCTCACGCTCTGTATTTCATTATCCAAAACCTTAAAAAAACTTACAAAATTTGGTTTTTATACCTTAGCCAAGGTTTTTGGGTGGTCAAAACTAATAATCTGGAGTTCTACTAAAGTTGGGTAATGACAAGTTGATACAATCTGGAAGCTTGTAGCCCTGGCTCATTAATTACATAGTATATCCAAGAAAATAGTAGTTACAATATTCTCGATTTATCAAAATAATAAGTGTTCTACAAAGAGAACTCCAAAAAATGGTATCCGTGTAAGCTTGCTCTGCTAATAGGGTTTACGACATGAGGATATCTACGATGACCTAGTCATTAGAGGTATCACCACTTGGGAAGTAGTCACCATCAATGCGACCCAACTGGAGGATAATTTAATGATTCAAGGAGAAAGAGTGTCTGTTGAGTCTAAATCTACTAGCTCGCAAGCATCAAGGCATCAGCCAATGACCGTAAAGCCTATTGCTAAGGAGCCAAAGATATCTAAGATGACTTTAGTAGATATCACCAAGGCCATCCAAGAGAGTCTTAGAGACAATCATGCTCCATAAAACAATCATATGTATCCAAGAAGGGAACAACAATGGTGCCCAGTTTGCTATGGTTCGCATAGTACCAGTGAATGCCCTACTTTTAGAGTAAAATTCAATGGGAATTTTAATGCTTATGTGGGAGGTATGGTCATCAAGTTAAGGATTGCATAATATTTAAGTGCACGGTGGCCAATAGACTAACCTTAGTATGGACAGACACACCTTGAGTGTCTGCATTGGTGTCGGCCCCACCTCTTGAACAAACATCACAACACATGGTCCCTAGGGCCCAAAATGTTGTTCAAACAACACCCTTGCCACCTCTAGTGCTAGGCCCGCAACCACCACATCCTAGAATCACTTTTGTGAATCAAGTGGGTTGTGAGTCATCTATTACTTATTTGGAAGGCTACGAGGAAGATATAGACCCTAATATAGCCTCTGGATTGATGCACTTGAAGAAATTCCACAATATTACATGGAGGACTATTAGGGACAAGTCAAATCTGTCTATCAAGTAGCTGTTCTTGCTGTAAGAGGTCAAAATATCAATTACACTACCAAGAGACCATCTCTTTAATGCTATGAGTGTGGAGGCCCACATCGTGTAGCCGAGTGTTCTATTAGGCTACAAAACAATGCTACACTAATGCAAACCAATCAAGCGAGCACATGTACAATGCCGATACTCATGTGTAATCGATGTGGCATAGATCATTTGATTGCCCAATGTCCTAATAATCCAAATGCACCAAAGATAATGCCATTGAATTTAATTGAGGTTGCGGAGGAGCCAACACAAAGTACACCTATGGTAACAGTAAAAATGTACTCACACGATCAATGCTCCAAAAACAAAATTATATTCTTGAAGAAAGAGACATGGTATCAATTGCCCAATCTCAAAAAAAGAAGAAAACACGAAGGAAGAGATCGCAAAAAGCAATGAAGTCAGACCCCAATTCAAAGACCAACATAGGGACTGGTGATGACCCTATATATATGAACAACACTGAAGAGGATTCTGATTCAGGTGAAACCATGGAGACCAAAACGACCACTAGGAAAGAAACCAACAAGGAAGATCGTCATGAGACACAAGGGCTAGGACCCAAGAAGAAGACAGGAACTTACCCAAAATCTAAATAGGAGATCGAGCAAGTCAAGCAATTAAGGAGTTTGGTAGAAGAGACCCAAAGGGATCTAGAGCTAGTACCGAGGCAGATCCAGATTATAGACACAGTGTTCCCTATGCAGCAACAACCTCACAAAGTCCATAGACCCCTAACCATACCTAGTGTCATCCAAGAAGAAAGTGACTTAAAGTCCTGGGAAATTGGGCCTACTCACTTCTTGTTGGAAAGAATCTTTACAGAGGGACTACTTGACCCTATTGAAGAAATGGAGATCCCTTCTTTCCCACGTCGTGACTGAAGCCCAAAAGGTGCCATTAAATATTTCCAAATTGATAGACTTGATGGCTTCAAAAATTAAAACCACCATCATGTCCAAACTATATGGAGACCCCGAGATATTCTTAGCTCTTCGAACTTTCCTCGATGGAGAGCAAAAAGCTGGGTTACCACAATTTGCACAGATGGATGGAGCTAGGGAGATGCCAATAGAGGAGGAACACTTAGATCCACAACCCAACCTAGATGAGAACCTTGTTGTAGAAATACTTGTTAACAAGTTGGGTCAATACTTTGAAGGTGATGAATCCAATGCAACCATACCAATCACTACCAAGGGATTAACTGTGAAGGGAATCCTTGATGGTGGCACTGGAATTAGCATTGTGACTAAAAATTGATGGCAAACTATGGGAAGACCTCACCTTGGGACCACAACCATAGTAGTAAAGATGGCCAATGGGTCTATTGTTAAACCTATTGGGATGCTAGAAGATCTCAAGATCAAGGTCTTTGAACACAAAATAAGAAATACCTTTGTTGTTATGAATTTCTCCAAGCACACTATGACATCTAAGATGATCTTAGGATGTCCTTTCATGAGGGAAGCAAAAATGGTGCATGAATGGTCTAAAAACCATGACTAGTTGCACTTCCGAGATTCTGTCATTCGAGTGGATCTTGTAACTGGTTGAGCACATCCCTCTGGGAAACAAATTTATAATTGATCATAGATATGAACCACAGTTCACTCGGCCCCATTGCAATATTGTTACACATGTAAAGTAGACACTGATGTTGGGGAAGATTCTCCTTATATGGATGTTCTACCTCGGATGATCGAGTTTGAGAATGTGGGTTGGGTCCACCTAGTAGCAACCATAGACACTTGGGAAAATAGGGGGATGACCTGGGTAACACCTGAGGGGGATGAAATGTCACAACTTGTACCTTTAAATATGATAGGAGCAATGCATATAGCTTCTGACAAGACTCGTCCTAATATAAAAAGGAAAACATGCAATTGGGTCCCTAAATCTTCTTTAGCGACCATGGCTAATACTAAAAAACAAGAGCCTTTTAAGAAACACCCCACTCGCCCCAAGAAATGTAAAGGAATGTTTCTTTGGATTCCTAAAAACTATTGGAAGCCCAAGGCTACTATGAAGGAAATGATCAATTCTGGGTGCCAAAATGTAAATTGTGCTCTTACCTATCACCTGATCCATGTGAGCCCAATCCTGTAGCTCCAAAACAAATTGAAGATCGTGGAAAGGAAAAAAATCACAGAATGCTACACACCCACTCCAGAGCTAGTTTGGGTACCGAAAAAGAACCATTTGTTCCACCTAGCTCAAGAATAGGGAAGTCAAATGAAGCTTCTTGCTCTTCATGTAGTTCCTATACGGACATAGAAGCTTCGACACAACCTTCGCCTACCATTGTACATATTTATTTATACAAACAAGAAAGAGTTTACACTTCCCATTGTAAGTTCACCACCTACAACAACGTTGCAAATAAAATCATGGAAGAGTACCTTACCACCCTTGCAACTAGATGATACGCATAAGGCGGTCGAAAACTATTGGTTAAAGGCTTCACCCATAACAACTTGGAACAATTGGTGTCAAAAGGTGACGACATCATTCCAAAAGGTATGATCTTGGACGAAGAGGGGGAGATCGGTTGCTTAAACTTATTCAATGGCTCAGAGTCACTTCTTATCTCCTTCTGGTACAAGTGTTCTCAAATTGTTGCAGTCTACTCTCAGTTTGTGCCTATTGATCAAGAGTTCGTTGGCTTGGAGAACAATGTTTTCATAGGTGTGGAGGTATTGGACAAAGAGCTCAACCGTATAACAGTGGTCACCATAAGGGACAAATGCAACCTTCTGCAACTGTGGCATGACATAGTGGATGAGACCGCGGACAACGAGCCCTCAAAGTTCTATTTCTTACTAGGTGGATGTAAAGTAATGCAACAAAGGGAAAAAGAGATTGCCTATAGAGAGCTAAGTGGCCGAGTTCAAATCCTGCCAATGTAACTTGGAGGAATTCCAATGGGCGTATCTTCTTCTTTAATTGAAATCGACATTCATGACTTGCATTGCAATTTTTCTCTCAATTGAAATCTTTTATTTCAACTGTGAGATGATTCCGACTATTTGGTTGTAAGATGAACCTATCTGTCTATCTCTCTACCTTTGTGAAAGTATGTGTCATTTCTTCACATTTTGTCTACTATCACTATCTCTCTCTCTCTCTCTCTCTCTCTCTCTCTCTCTCTCTCTCTCTCTCTCTCTCTCTCTCTCTCTCTCTCTCTCTCTCTCTCTCTCTCCATCACACCCACCCACCCACACACACACATTGACACATCCATGGCACCACATTGACAAGTACAAAAAATTGTATTAATGTACATAGTTAGCATTTTGGAGAGTATTTGTAAGTACATATTATGAAACAGTCAATGGGCTACAATACAAATTGTGTAGATAAGGGATCAAAATTTTATCTAGGTAAAAGTCATGTTCATGCCCTTCAAATGAGGGCAGGGATACAGTTGTACTCGATAGATTAAGTAATCCCTTATGTGGTGTGTCGTCTATCAACAGAGTGTTGTCAACATCAAATGGGACATCAATTTGAGAAAAAGGTTTGTAGTAAAGCTGTACATTTGGATTTGTAGCATTAGGGAATTTGAGAGGTCATTTGGAAGGCCTTACTAAGGAGAGAGAAAAGGAGGCGCATCCAATGAACATCAAGCCAACGTAACGTAGAAATAGGAATAAATAAATCAAAAAATGTAAAAGAAAGAGAAGAACATGAGGTAAAACCTCGTTTTTACGACGTTGAAGGTATCTGTATGTGGACCCACTGTCTAAATGTAGTTATGGTACTAAAAGACATCAACAATATTGTATCATTCTCGCGCCACCAAAAGATCTTGCTCCATTAACCAAGCCTTCAAAGCTAAATTTCCTTCCATTGGAAGCAAGTTCACGCTTTCTTCTACCATGTAGAAAGAGCCATGGTTTCTTCTTCTTCTTCTTCTTCTTCTTCTTCTTCTTCTTCCCACCCTAATAGCTCTAGGGGTTGTTGTGCTCTCTCCCCAGAAAGCCTCTCCATTAGTCTCCCAAGGACGCCAAGTAGCACCATAAGCTCTATCACTATCTCAAACTCCATCAATATAGATAGTCAATGGCAACAACAAACAATATACAAATGTTCTTGGGTTCTTATGCAACCAAGGAGGAGGAAAATATCCTCAACAACAAATCTATTTTGTTCAGCATGGAAAGCATGAGTGCTAGATTTCAAAGTGGAGGTGGGCAAGAAAACTATTAATGAAGTTTTGGTACAACATGTCTATAGTCACTCCGATGTGATTGCTAATGTGTAGATGTCTCATTGGCTTATCATCCTCGATGCAACTGTGAGTGTGTACATAGCCTTCCATCTCTATTCTTACTTTTAGACCTTGTTGTTCTCTTTATTTGTTCTTTATTTTGAAGAGGTAGAACAATATTAACAGAGCAAGATCAATTTCTCATAAGTTCTTCATTCGTTTCAGTAGTTAGACTAGGTGTCTTACATTTTTTTGTTGCAATTGCAGATGTCTATCCTTCATCATACGAGGAATGGGAGCCATTGGAGTGTACTATAGGTCTCATCTCTGTAACCCACACTTACATTGGTGTTTTATAGTATGATGGAAGAACTAGCAAGAGTCTTGCAAATGAGGGAATTTTTTTCTATGAGCATTTCTACCGGCTTAACCAAAAAACTCAAAAAGGTAATCTGGTTAAACTCCCTCTCGGAGTTGTATTGATTGGCCAGTCCTGGACACCACCATGTGTGAAGCAAGTTGTTTAGGATGTGCAAAGCCCGACGGATTCACCATGGAAAACTTATCGCACCACGTAAGTGCAGGGGAGGGGGGTTTTTTTAACAAGTTACATAAGCGTATAAGTGAGGGGTAGGCCCCCAATAATTTATCTCCTAAGCTTAAAAATAAGGGAGGGGGTATCATATTTAGGGGGGCGGGGGGGAGGGATTGAGAAAAGGGAAAAATGAAAGGAAGTTTTTGTGTTTCAAAATCATGCATCCCAAAAGAGTCTTCCCTCAAATATGTGAGTCAATAGCTACCAAGATACATGCAAGAACCAACATTGCTTTCTATCAATTGCATTTTTTGCTATTATAGCTCATTTGATGAGGTATGAAAGCTATAAAGAGTTTGTATAGATACAAATTTACACGGAGAACCTAACACAACTTTATAACCATTTCTTTTAGTAGTTTAGATGGGTCAGAATTGGACGAGTAGCTAGAGTGCAGGCTAAACGGGCACATAGTTTGAAAGTCAAACTAAGACACATTGAGGGTATATCTAGTTATCAACAAAAGTGGTTCCTTAGTACATTGCTAGTCACTATGCTACACGCTCTTTGACTAGTTTTACTTAGTTAGATCATGTGACACCTAAATTTTATATGTAAGATAGGGGTATGATAGTTTTTTGCATTGCATTTCGTATAAGCATAGAAAAGGGGGTCATATTCCATAATATGAGTCGTATATAGGGGTTTTATCAAAGTTGTCCGCTCGCAGGTGGTGTCCCATTTTGTATATAGAGTGAATCCCCCGGGGTGCAAAGGTCCCTACAAAATTCAGTGCCCACTAAATTGGTAAAGATTGCTAGTTTTTGTCCTATAAGTTTATTTGTGGAACTATTTCACACCTGCCACATACATGTTGCAAAGACAATGCTGGTATGTAAATCTCTAGATGCTTGCTTCTATGACAAGCTGCATGATATAGGGTGGTATGTTAAAGAGGTGGACAGCATACATTGCAAGATTTCACTTGACACTTTGGTGGCCAAGTACGTAATCAACACATAGTCCCTTCTCATCTCCTTTTGGTACCAGCGCTCTCAAATTGTTGTTGGATACTCTAAGTTTACTCCTATTAATCAAGAGTTAGCAGGCCAGGAGCCCGGGGAGGTCACCTAATAAAAATGTAACCTATCACGTGAGTTCAATAGAAGGGTATTTAAACTTCTTGAAACTTACATAAATATATATACAGAAGGGTATTATTTTTTCAAATTTGAAAAAAACTTACAGATTTTAAAAGAAAAGGGTACATTATATTCCTAACAAAATCCACAGATCAGGGGTTTTACAAACATGTCTTGAACGCACGTGATATGGTAGTTTTACACATAGTGAATCCCCCGAGGCCAAGAGAACAATGGTGTCATAGATGTGGTGGTATTCAACAAAGAGCTCAACCTTGTGAGAGTGGTCACAATAAGAGAGCAATGCAACCTTCTGCAACTTCGTCATGACATCGTGGACAAGTCCGCGGAGAAAGAGCCCTCACCTTTCTATTTCTTAATTGGTGGACGCAAAGTAATGCAACGGCGGGAAAAAGACATTGTCTGTAGAGAACTAACTGTCGAGTCCAAATCGTGCCAATGTAACTTGAATGAATTTATATTCATGACTTCAATTCCAACGTTTCTTGCAATTTGGTTATGAGATGATTCCCACAATTTGGTTATATCTTTATTTCAATTGTAAGATGAGGTCTGTCTCACTACCTATGTCCCTTTGTGAGCTGGTAGTGTGATAATTGTATATTTTGAACAACATATGCAGATTTTAATGTATAATCTCTCTCTCTCTCTCTCTCTCTCTCTCTCTCTCTCTCTCTCTCTCTCTCTCTCTCTCTCTCTCTCTCTCTCTCTCTCTCTCTCTCTCACACACACACACACACACACACACACACACACACACACATGCGCGCGCACGCACATGCACACACATTTCCATGGCACCACATTGAGAAGTACAAAGAATCATATTAATCCAGATAGCGAGCATTTCGGAGAGTATTTGTAAGTACAAATTTTGAAACAATTAATGGGTTGAACTACAAATTTTGGAGATAAAGGATCAAAATGTCCTCTAGATAAAAGTCATGCTCATGACCTTCAAATGAGGGTAGGGAGAGAGTGGTGCTCGGTGGATTTAGCAAGCCTTTATGGGGTGTGTCATCTATCAACAAAGTGTTGATATCATCATTTGGGACATGGATTTGGAAAAAAGGTTTATAGAATAGCAATACATTTGATTTGGTAGGGTTGTAGTCGTCTTCAATGTAAACACACTCCTTCTACAAATACAGAAAATCAAATTGGGAACGTTCGATTCCTACTACATGGCAAACCATATTTACAAGGGGATTGAGGTTTCTCTGTAGCATAGACGACCATATGACAACCCGAAACCTTGGAAGTAGAAACTATATAAATTCCTTGGTTCCTAGATGCACAATACATCTGCAATCGCATATCTTGAACTTACACAGGTTGATAACTTCTGCATGGGAATCATACGGCTCCCGAAACAACAACAATCCATTAACGTCCAAAATAATCAGTCTCTGCAAACATTTTGTAAAACAAATAAGTAGTTAGACAATAGGTTGACTTTCATATTCTTTAATATAGGGTATTATTGGAACACTCATAAGATGTCTAGCAAGGGTCCATACCGGGTTTGCCTGCCATCGCGGTTGTCTTGGAGCATCCTCTCTTGTTCTTGTTGAAATCCTAGAGCATCCTCTCTTGTTCTTTTGCTGTTCGAGACTCTTGTGTCTCTAGTGTTGAGGGCTCCATTGCACCTGAATTTGCTTCTAAGGTGCTATGATTTGTTTGTGTGTCAGGCATAAAAGACTCTTGATTTTCAAGCTCAACAGGTGGAGGTGTGGCAGAGGTATGCTCTCCTTGAGGGTTAGAGCGTTCTTTCTCAGCCCCTCCCTCTGCATAAACTTCATCCTTCTGAAACTCCCCAAGTGCAGAGGGAGTTTCAACATTTATTTCTTTCACAACCCCTCAATCTGTGTGATCTTGCTCCTATGTGAGCTTCCCCTCATTTGAACTTTTCTCCTTGTCAAAATCTCCCTCTGTAGTATTTCTCATCTCGAAAGTCCCTCCCTCCTCTTTCCTCTGTACTTTCTCAAATGCCCTTATGGAATCTGTTTGCTGCAGTCCATCGGCAGTCATCATTAACTCTACAACGTGATCATCCAATAGGGTTTGTTCTGCATCCATTCTCATGGGATGAAATTGAAAGCAGATGTTGGATTAGGGTGGCATGGTATCGGTGCAAATACTCTATGGTGTACTTCTCCAATGCAATCTACAAAAGACAAAACGAAAACAAGAAGGAACTAAGACACAACTTGGTCCAAATTGTCACAATGTTATAGTATTGTTGTGCAAAATGCATACCTTTGACATGAATGGCTTTAATACAAAAAAGCTCTGCAGTATAAACTCGGCATGGAGGAGGCATCTCCATCCACATGAGTTGCCCTCAATTTGTAAAGGCATCGAGACTTCCTTAATTTTTGACATGTACAGCTCTAGATTCCCACATAGCCTTCCATATACATGCAACAGTCTTATTAAGCATCTGCAAGCAAGACTTGGTATGAACCCAACACAATAAATGTCTCCATGGTCTATCAAAAATAAAAACCAATTTACAATTATCAATACTCATAGTCTCAATTCTGGATGCTTTCCTCGAATTGAGTTTAGTGTCCAGACAGCTGGCTTGTCAAGTTCAATGCACACAAGGCTCCAGTGGCGGTTGCTCTCATATGGAAAAATTATGGTTGCTACTTGCAGCATTAGCCAATGAGCAAGCCACTTCTCGAATGGGCCAATAGGGGTATTTTCATTCTGAGAAAGGGAAAATTTTGGGAATCCAATATATATTTATGCATGGCATTGTGAAGGTAGCTGGCTCTTTATCAAACTACAATTAAGACAGTTTGATGTTGTTAGTCTCTAGCCTCAAGGCTGAATAAAAATATGCTAGAGCTGGTGAAAGCATCTTTCTTCAGGAAGATATATACAATTGAATCTGTGATTTGAGCATCTTGATCTTGCAATATATTGATATTCGTAGAATCTAATGCAGGTCTTCTTATACCATCTTCTAGTTGTATATCTACTATTAATCCTTCCTCCATAGATGACAAAATTTTGTTGTTGCTAACATCGATTTCGTGTGTTACTATGTGGTAATTGTTAACCTCTTCTTCTATAGCATGTGCTACCTTTTCCTTCTCTTTCAGTTTATTCAACTCCTTTCCACACCAATTTTCCTGTTCAACCCTAGCCCTAGTATTCACATCGTTGGTGAATTCTACGATCTTCACCACCTCTGGCTTTGATGGAGGAATAAAAAAATTTCCTTCATTTTATTATCTATAAATTTGTTGGGCTGGAGCGGCTTATCATATCTCCACCTTACTCTTTTCAGATTTTCACTGTCTTTGTCCATAATCGTTACCCTATGTGCATGTGCTGCAACAATTGTTATGTCATTGAAATATTCCAGCAAAAAATCCTTTGCTACCTCTTGTAGTGCTAGCAGTGCAACAGGTTTCCACCTCATGGTACCAAAACATGCTTCCTCACATATTGACCTGACTAGTCTTTGGAATGGAAGCTTTGGTACTAGAATCTTGATACATTTTTTAGCCTTCCTAATTTCCTTAAATAGTCTGATGTGTCTTTGTAGCCTATTCATCCTTGGAGCTTTCAAGATTTTCATGAGCTTCCCTGGTCTCTTCTTTTTACTAGCAGATCTTCCTCATGCTTTAGCAACCAAACTAGACCCTTTCCTTGCCTTCCTCACAGTCACCTTTGTTCTTGCTATTACCTATAAGCCTCTCTCTCTCTCTCTCTCTCTCTCTCTCTCTCTCTCTCTCTCTCTCTCTCTCTCTCTCTCTCTCTCTCTCTCTCTCTCTCTCTCTCTCTCTCTCTCTCTCTCTCTCTCTGAGTGAAATTATGGCACGTGGGAATGATTTAGCGAATAATAGAATGTTTTTTGCGCACCATTGTGCACACAAGGGCTCAAGTTTTTTACCACAAAATTAAACTTCTTCTCTCTCTCTCTCTCTCTCTCTCTCTCTCTCTCTCTCTCTCTCTCTCTCTCTCTCTCTCTCTCTCTCTCTCTCTCTCTCTCTCTCTCTCTCTCTCTCTCTCTCTCTCTCTCTCTCTCTCTCTATGAGTGAAATTATGGCACGTGGGAATGATTTAGCGAATAATAGAATGTGTTTTGCGCACCATTGTGCACACAAGGGCTCAAGTTTTTTACCACAAAATTAAACTTCTTCTTCTTCTTCTTCTCTCTCTCTCTCTCTCTCTCTCTCTCTAAGGTGCTACATTAAACCTGCCAACGAATATTGTTCAACCAATTAAGTGTGAAAGTGACATCTCAAACAATAATAATACGGTGCAATAAATGCCCACTAGTGGTACATTTCGTGAAGATGATGTTGTGGGGACAGAGGAACCCCCCAATGACTCAGAAGCTTCAGAATAGGAAGAAGTGCATGTAAGCCAGAAGCTTCAAGTGACTAGCACCAAAAAGAGAAACATTGATCTTTCTTCTGTCATTGAGCTAGCCACAAAATGTAAGCAAGGGGTTGAAAATCATGCATGTGTGGATGAAAGACTTTTTTATTTTGCAGTATCTACAGGAGCTGCTAAAATGTTCCACAAGGTCTCTTCTATCTTGAATGTCCCATTCATTCTAGATGACCTTATAGCTCAGCACAACAGTTTCCTCAAGTCTGAAAGAAACAAGTTTGAGCTTGAGGTCCACAAGGGTAGGGTAGTTCTTGCTGACATGGTGGTGGTGCACTTAAAAGATTGTGATTCCACAAGACGGTCATACAAGAAGTACCATCGGCTGCCTATTATCTATAGACCCTCATGGTGTCCTATGCACGAATAAGATTGCAAGCTAATTAAAGAATACTTTGGGCTCCTTTTATTGTTAAATTCTCTATTTGCTAGTCTATTGAATGATCCTTCAGAGGTAATGAATGAGGAGGATCTACCACCGGATGAACAAGATGATGAGAACTTGGAGTCGAATGAGGTTCCTAAGATTGAGGAGGATATTAATCTTGAGGTAGAGGCTAAAGAGGTACAACGAAGCAAAATAATTATAGTTCAAACATCTGACATTGAACTACCTTTAGATGTCTTTGGCTTTAATGAGAAACAAGCCACATTGATGCTTCCTGGACTGCCTGACTTCAAATTTGGTGAGAGATCATACATTTTCCTCCATGACATTCAAAGTATATTTTCTTTAAGGGAGGACTTTGCACTTGCCACACTCTCCAAATTTCAAGAGGGGAGGAGTGGATTTGTATCTGATGACAGTAGTGATGACGAGGAAATGGAAACCTCTAGTAACCCGATGGAGTGCCTCAAACTCTACTTTGACAAGGCAAAAAAGTATAGAGAGACAATCTCATATGAGGTCACCTTCCAAGCTATCAAAACAACCTCAGGCCATCAACCAGTACTCAGGAAGTAGAGGAATGGTTTATGCGTCCCACACAAGGGTCGACGAGGTCAGTGGACCTATGGAAGGATGAGTTATATATGCAAGATGGGAGCTACATGGTAAGCCCCCGAGCCCCCCAATATATATATATATATATATATAATAATCCTAGTTGTCATTGTCTTTCTCTAACTCATCCTTTTGTGTGCAGTCATGGATTGCTGAAAAGGATGACTTTCTTCGCCGTCACAAGAGAGTATCGTGGAAGGCCTCACAGAGTTTGGCAAGGTATTGTCCTAGTGTTGCATTAGGAATCTCTTGTATATGTTGTGATCTAAAACCAAATCCTCTTGGTACACCTATGGTTAACATATTTCATTGTCTCTCTCCACTTTCTTTGCCCTTCACGACCACTTGAGTTGTTGAATTCATATGCTTGGTTTCTTTTCCTTTGTTGCAAATTCCTAATTGCTTGTGTTGTTGTTAAACGGTCCATACACGTTTTTGTTGTAGACGATGAAGTATTCTCTGATAAAACCATTCAAACAACTCTTTCAAATTGTTTTACTTGTCTCGAGAGCATGCTGTGTCTGTCTGAAATATGCATTCATGGCCATGTAATGAGACTTTTCCAAGCCTTGGGTGTTCTGTATGCTTGGGTTTCCATACTTTTGAATGAAGTATGCTAAGTGATTGAAAATGATGTGTTGCAAATAAAACAAGTTGTCAAGCATTTTAAACATACTCTTAATCCTTTTTATTTAAAAGGGTGCTTTACGAATACCATGTAATGAGTAATCTGAGTTTCAGTCCATGCTGTCTTAAATGCTTTCTTCAGTAGCCTGAAGGTTCTCCTTAAACTTGTTGAGATCATTTTGTGACAAATCATCTTTATCACACACCTGAAATATCACATTGAGTGAACGCCACACATCACCCTTGGCATTGTGAGTTGTTGATTCCTGGTCCTTCACTGCCATATGCAGATTTTTTCTTGTTGAAACTCAATTTTGTCGACATAGGTGGACTGATTTATCCTTCCGCACTTGGTTCACTTCTTATCTTTCACACTTGTTGGTTTAGATAAGAAACGGCGTGCCTTGACCCCACCAATGGATGATTTGCATGGTACATCTTTATCATTGGTTGAATTTTTCTCGTCCCATTGAATTTTCACATTGTCCCCCATGGAGACCCGTATCTGACAACACTAGTTCAAGGGTCTATACAACGACCTGTTGTTCAGCTGACTTCTTAATTTTCCAAGAAAACCAAATGTATAGGTACACCAACTTCTCCACGATTCTGCAAAGAGCATGCATTGTACAAATCTGGACATTAACAAGTGGGATATCTAGAACTGGGTGGAAATTAGGACCTTCATTGTGATGAGTAGGAGCCTTTCTCCACCACTTTGGGTCCATCATCTTTGCAAGCTCCATGTAATACAAGCATGGAGACTTTTCCATGGCACCCATTCTATAATTATACATACACTTTAGTGTTTTGAGGTCACCTACAAGATGCCATTGGACTTGAAATTCTCCCCTCCCATCTACAGTCAACACATGTCCTTAATTCATTTGTCTATCAATTATATCGGGAATAAGGATTTGATGGAACACCCAATATAAAATGTCATGGTATTCTTTCTTTACCTACAAGATTAAATCCTTATGAGATGTGAAATTAAATCTAAAATTAATCAAAAGGTGCTCGTCGGAGCTAAAGAATAGATGGAAATGGATTACCTTAAAAGCACTAAGCCACCATATGTTTGTTTATGATTGTACACTAAAGCATGAAGGATCATCAGTAGGACATTTTGAAAGAGCTCTATTTCATCAATGTTATTGTGACCCGCTCTAGCTTTTTATCTTTAAGAATCTCACACTCATCTAGCTTCAAAACAAAATGCAAAATGCCACCAGTCTCTTCAAATGTTACATTGTAGAACTCAACCATTCTAGTTTGCAACAAAGTGAGGTCCATGAAGATATTGTTGTACTCATCGTAGGTTACAGTTGTTTCTTGAGATCTATAAATACCATCATTATGAAATGGACATCCATTTTGTATGTGCATGGTTACGTTGAAGTTTCTCTTTCCATACACTTGCTGACGTTGGTAAAAGTTTAGATTTTATTCCCTTCTTAACAAACATGGAGAAGATAGACTGTTGAATAGCTGAGTACCCTCTCTTACTCACACCAAGGGATTCAAGTGTGTCCTGTGTTTCATTGGTAGGCATTGCATTCTTAGAACTAAAATTGTCAACAACATCCCACTACAAAACCTTAAACTTTTTTTCATGGATTATATCCCTTGCAAGACCACTAGTTATCAATGTCTTAAACCGCTTTCCTACATTGGCCTTCGGATCAATGTTTTCTTTGTCTGGGTATATAGCATGTCTACAATCAAAGCATAAATACCATAAGCAAAAACCACGTATGTAATGGAAATGGCCTATGAACTTAGAGAATAGCGGAATTAAGAGAATTAGAGTGAGCAACTTTGAGAGCATAGAGGGTGAACTTAATTGGTAGTAGCAACTTAATCATAACACTTAATTAACTAGGCATGAGCAATACTTTTGCAAGAGAGAGAGAGAGAGAGAGAGAGAGAGTTTAGAGAATATGACAACAGTTGAGGACCGGATTTATGTGGAGCCGGTCCCCCCTCCAAAAGGCATTTGTATTATAGATTCTCTCATTAAGAGAGACTTGGTACAATACAATCTTTGTGTTCCTTGAGACCTCTTTGGCATTATGGAGATGGAAGCTTCATATACCAAGCTTTTTGCAAAATATCAACAATCAATCTTAGCTTGAAAACAATCAAGAACTCGTGAACATCATTAGTCTTTGTGTTCCCTAAATCATTTGAGTGCATGAGGATGTATACTTTTATGCATCAACTTGTGCCTAAAGCAACAATTAATCTACCTTGCAATACAATTAATCTACTTGCATTAAGTAACTAATCTACTTGCAATAAACCATTAGCCTTCTTGCAATAAGCATAACATGCACTTGGTGGAAAGCATTAACTATCCCAAGCCTCAGTCCCAAGACCTCAAACACCTTCGAAGGTGGAGAGAGCTAGCAGGGAATGAGGGTAGGGAAGAGGAAGAAGAAGTATTCCATAGGAGAAAGAAATAATTCCTCACTTATCATCACTCTTCTTGCTTAGCATACATAATAGCATAGTAATGAAGATGGAGAAGATGGAAAGCTTAAGCATTGAAGCATAGCTCTTGGTTGGATTTGCATTCCATAGCCAAGAGTGTTGGTGTAGGCTCTCAACTTCTCAAGGAGCTTGGAGAAGGAGATGGAGCTCTTGCACCTTGCCTAGCACACAATGAGAGTGTTGTGAGTGTGTGTGGGTGAGTATACCCCCTAAGCAACCCCCTAGCTTTCTTGGGTCGACCCCCCCTTGTAGCTCATGCTTGAAGCTCATTGGACCCCTCCAGGCCTAGCCAATCATAAGCAGGAGGCATTACAAGCAGCAACGGTAGCCTTGAGACAAGTGTCCCCCTTTCCCCTTGAGAGAGAGGACTTGATAAATGCAAAATCAATTAATTAAATCACCTAAATTATCATTGGACCCCTTGGGTGTCCAACCAATAGGCTTTAGGCACACCATGAGGGCAACATGAGGAGGAACTTGACAAGTGTCCCTTTTGCTTTCTTTGTACCATGCATGCCTTGTGTGAGTGTGTGGGTGTTCTCTCTCAACCCCCCTCATGTAGGGCTCGCCCCCTCCTTGTAGGGATTGAATCTTTGACTTTTTGACACCTCAACCCCTCATGCATAGGCCCAGTTCCCACCACAATCTTGGCCCTTAAGCACTTTAATCTTGGGCTAGGTTCTCACCTCAAGTGCAACCCTAACATCTCAAGCATGTCAAGCACCTCAAGCACCTTAGTCATCAAGCAGGACAAGCACCTCGAGCTTGGTCGAGTTCCCGCGCCTCAAGCTCAGCCCTAGCTTACCTAAGGTCAAAGGACTTTTACACATATTATTGGAGGTCTTCAATGAAGCTAACCCTAAGGTATTATGCTCCATTGGTTAGCCTTGCTCTTCGATAGACCATCTCTCATTTGGGCCCCTTTACCAATGGCCCCGTGTTGAGATAGATCTAAAAGCACATGTCTATATCTTAACCCTTGTTCCCGTTTATTCTCCCACATTAAGTGATCAGTTTAATATGAGAAAATCATTTGGGCTGGTTAGATATTAGTTTTTATGACATTACCTCTCTCTTGAAATCATAGTCATCCTCGACTATGAGGTAGATATGGTAAAGTCTCACCCATTAGTCCATTGGTCTTAGCGGGTAGAGGATCCATTTTTACCCTACGACATCATTCCAGAGTGGATGACTAATCCACTTGGTGCTTGAGAGACATTTTTCTGCCGCAAGCATGTCTGCTCTTTTTAGTCCATGTCTGCTCTTTTTAGTCCATATCATACTTTTGCAAGAGAGAGAGAGAGAGAGAGAGAGAGAGAGAGAGAGAGAGAGAGAGAGAGAGAGAGAGAGAGAGTTTAGAGAATATGACAACAGTTGAGGACCGGATTTATGTGAAGCCGGTCCCCCCTCCAAAAGGCATTTGTATTATAGATTCTCTCATTAACAGAGACTTGGTACAATACAATCTTTGTGTTCCTTGAGACCTCTTTGGCATTATGGAGATGGAAGCTTCATATACCAAGCTTTTTGCAAAATATCAACAATCAATCTTAGCTTGAAAACAATCAAGAACTCGTGAACATCATTAGTCTTTGTGTTCCCTAAATCATTTGAGTGCATGAGGATGTATACTTTTATGCATCAACTTGTGCCTAAAGCAACAATTAATCTACCTTGCAATACAATTAATCTACTTGCATTAAGTAACTAATCTACTTGCAATAAACCATTAGCCTTCTTGCAATAAGCATAACATGCACTTGGTGGAAAGCATTAACTATCCCAAGCCTCAGTCCCAAGACCTCAAACACCTTCGAAGGTGGAGAGAGCTAGCAGGGAATGAGGGTAGGGAAGAGGAAGAAGAAGTATTCCATAGGAGAAAGAAATAATTCCTCACTTATCATCACTCTTCTTGCTTAGCATACATAATAGCATAGTAATGAAGATGGAGAAGATGGAAAGCTTAAGCATTGAAGCATAGCTCTTGGTTGGATTTGCATTCCATAGCCAAGAGTGTTGGTGTAGGCTCTCAACTTCTCAAGGAGCTTGGAGAAGGAGATGGAGCTCTTGCACCTTGCCTAGCACACAATGAGAGTGTTGTGAGTGTGTGTGGGTGAGTATACCCCCTAAGCAACCCCCTAGCTTTCTTGGGTCGACCCCCCCTTGTAGCTCATGCTTGAAGCTCATTGGACCCCTCCAGGCCTAGCCAATCATAAGCAGGAGGCATTACAAGCAGCAACGGTAGCCTTGAGACAAGTGTCCCCCTTTCCCCTTGAGAGAGAGGACTTGATAAATGCAAAATCAATTAATTAAATCACCTAAATTATCATTGGACCCCTTGGGTGTCCAACCAATAGGCTTTAGGCACACCATGAGGGCAACATGAGGAGGAACTTGACAAGTGTCCCTTTTGCTTTCTTTGTACCATGCATGCCTTGTGTGAGTGTGTGGGTGTTCTCTCTCAACCCCCCTCATGTAGGGCTCGCCCCCTCCTTGTAGGGATTGAATCTTTGACTTTTTGACACCTCAACCCCTCATGCATAGGCCCAGTTCCCACCACAATCTTGGCCCTTAAGCACTTTAATCTTGGGCTAGGTTCTCACCTCAAGTGCAACCCTAACATCTCAAGCATGTCAAGCACCTCAAGCATCTCAAGCACCTCAATCATCAAGCACCTTAGTCATCAAGCAAGACAAGCACCTCGAGCTTGGTCGAGTTCCCGCGCCTCAAGCTCAACCCTAGCTTACCTAAGGTCAAAGGACTTTTACATATATTATTGGAGGTCTTCAATGAAGCTAACCCTAAGGTATTATGCTCCATTGGTTAGCCTTGCTCTTTGATATACCATCTCTCATTTGGGCCCCTTTACCAACGGCCCCATGTTGAGATAGATCTAAAATCACATGTCTATATCTTAACCCTTGTTCCCGTTTATTCTCCCACATTAAGTGATCAGTTTAATATGAGAAAATCATTTGGGTTGGTTAGATATTAGTTTTTATGACAACGTATATGTGAAATAAATTAAAAGGTTCACAATCCTCACCTCAATGCTTGGATTTTTTTCTTGAGACCACCGGAGCCAACCTCCAAAATTTTGTAGCTTCTCCTTTCTCACACGAGCATCTAAGCTTGTATATTTCATTTGGAAGGTCCACATCTTTTCTTGCAAGACCTTTACTTCATGTGTGCACTACAAAATGATTTTCTCGTCCTTACAATGCAAATTAAAAAGTCGTAGAATCTCATTTTCTTGATGATGAATTATGATTTTTTGAATTTTTGATTTTCCAATCAGAGCTTTGCAATAGCCAAGCAAGCCATTCTCTCCATCACATGCAAAGTTCAATAAAGTAGTGGGATTTGCAAATGTAAGGGAGGCATTGGTCATAGAATTCAAACAATAGAGTGATCCATTTGTCCATATATCTACATGTTTTGCTCCCTCTACTCTGAGTCTTTCTTTTTTGGTGGGTGTTACTTTTGTGTTTGTTTTACTTTGCTTGCGTAATGGCTCATATTTAGGATCTAGGTCAATGTGTAGATAATATTTATCTCATTTGGTGAGGAGGTTTGAGGGGGTGGAGGAAGAAGCCATGAATACACAGTGCAAGAAAATCAAGAAACAAAAGAGAAGAACGCCATTAGTCCCTAGTGCATGCATTGTCTGGAGAAGAAACTCCCTCCAATATGATAAGGTGCATTCAATGTAGCTGAAAAGATACATTCCCTCAATCACCACGACCGTTATGACTCTGTCCAAGGAAACCACTTGGAAGTACACTTCTTGAATTTTGATGAGGACAACTTTTCTATTACCATACCAATTTTCCATAGAGAAAATGCAAAAAAATGTATTTTCTTTGAAGGCCCTCCAAATGACCTCCAAAATTCCCTAATGATACAATGAGAGAGGATCATGTCAAACAATAACCAAATGGAGCTTTAATTCATACAAAAATGTTATGTTTACAACAGCCTGGGGAGGAGGGTAGATTGGTCAAACCGCCCGAAGAATTCAAGCGTTGGCCATGGTCCCCCGCCAATGACCCAATGCCTACACACAAACCCCCTGTAGTTCTACTTCTCGAAGAGTCAAAGACACTTATTAAATTAGTGAGCCAAAGGAAAGCTCTTGCAAGCCAAGGAGAGATGCCTGACATGCTACACGGTCGAATCCTTGAGCTTGAGATAGAACTAGCTGAGGCCCAAGCAAAGTTGCAACGATATGCCTTGTTGTATGGACCTCTGCCAGACGAGGCTGGTCCTTCAAGGACTTGCAGACCAATCTTCTGAGCCTAAAAGTGATGAGTTCAACATGACCTACTGGACGAGCTAACACAATCATTGTCTTAAGAACCCTCCTCACTTCCACCTATCTATTTTCTCAAGAATCCAATGTGTTGTATCGCAATTTTTGTAATCATAGAATTGCATTTTACCTCCCATCTCCCCCTTTTTATATTCTCAAAAAGAAATCATGTTATATCTAACTGTAATTGCAAATCTTATTGCAAAAGAAACTATAAAGCGAGAGAGAGAGAGAGAGAGAGAGAGAGAGAGAGAGAGAGAGAGAGAGAGGTGAACATCAAGTAGCATAGCATTGTATTCCATCGTGCACTATTGTCAAATTGACCAAAACTTATAGAGCTTAAGTCATAGATATCATCGTTGGATCAAACACACCAACCATATCATCTACTTCATCCATATCTAAGCATTCTGAAGCTATCTCCAATTCCATATCATCGTTGTCTCGTCGACTTCTGTAGCAATAGCTTCATGGATTTGGAAGACACCATGGTGCTTTTTCACTGCTCTTGTTGCAATGTTCACTGGCAGATGGATAAGCCTCATGTTGCAAAAAACATACACCAAATCAGCATCCCATTTAGGATGAAGCCGGTTTCATTTTTTGGTATGCATAAAGTCGAATGCCGATCAGTTTCTCTCGTCATTTCCACTTGATGATGCAACTGGAGGCGCACTTGTTTTGGCAATCGCAATCGTCAAGGTCTGTAATTGATTATCATTTAACAATGATAATCATTTGCAAGACCTTATTAATATTATTGATTATCATAATGTGTGAAAGCCGTAAGCTTGCACTTTAGATAAATTGATATAGTGCAATGTGAAATGATGTAATTTATATGTACTGTGTGAAAGTCGTAAGCTTACACATTAGATAAATCGATATAATGCAATGTGAAATGATGTCATTTATATGTTTGTTTTTCTATAAGTGATTAATATTATTGATTATTGTAATGTGTCAAAGCCAAAAGCTTTCACTTTAGATAAATCGATGTAGTAGGATGTAATTGATATGTTTTGTTTTAAATGATTATGTCATTTTTTGTTTGGAGCGATGTGGATTGATTGTCATGAGTTGATTACGTACAGAACGATAGACCATCATTGCTTATTGTAAATTGATAATATAGCATTTTTCATTGATTTTGACCATGAGACTTGTAGATAGAGCGTGAGTCTGATTGATAATGTAGACATATTTTGATCGTTAGATTGATAGATAGAGCATTTCTTGTGTAGTTTGATGCTTAAATGTTTTTGACCTCAAAATTGATAGCTGAATTTGTTGTTGCCATTAGATTATCCTTGTGTAGCATGGTGAAAAGTCACGATTGGAGTTATGTGCACGAGCTGCGTGTCGAGAAGAATACATCTCGGTTGAAATGCAAGTCTTGTGGCCACGAGTTGAGTGGTAATGGGACTAGAATCAATGTGTTGGAATGTACGGCCCAGCCGAAAGATATTCATGTTAGATTTCCCAAGTACTCTTGCATAGTATAGAAGATTATTGCAGCTAAAAAAAAAGGTGGTTCTTCTAAAGAAGTTCCAATGGATGTTGAAAAGTATGTTTCCAATGAGGAGATGGAGCATCTGTATACGCAAGCAAATGATCATACTCCTCTTGATGGGCATGCTTCAACGTTAGGAGTGGACCCTAGCACAGCTAAAGCCAGTAAAGCATTGATGGGGGCTTTTCACAAGCCAAGCTCCCATACCCCTCTTCTCTCGTCCCCACCCCATGAAAACCCCCTCTTAGGGAGGGAGTGATAAAAGGCATTGGAAAAAGTAAGAAAAAAATAAAGTATGATTATGTATATATAAGAAAGGTAAAATAGGCCACCTCATGCCTGCGGGGTAGCCCATCCCCACCTTGCCTCCTTTTTCTTCACTGTTGCCCCGCCGGGTGTCCCTTTTCCTCTCCTCCACTCAAAAGGTCAATCCCCTCTCTCTTCCCTTGTCCTTTCTCCTTTCTCTCTCCCTTGAAGCTACCCCACCCCCTGTCCTTACCAATAATGCACCCTAACTCACATGCCACCTCTCCTATCTTCCAAAACAGTATACCCCACCCCCCCTTTTCTCTCTCCTACACTCTCCCATGATCCAAATATCCCCCTCTCTCTCTAAAATTCGAAATCTCTCTTGTCTTGTAGCCAAATGGCCTCCCCCACACTCACACACACTCAGTTTCACTGAAAAAGGTGCCCACAGACCCATCCCCACCCAGTGGTTACCTGATTTTCTTGTGTTCACACACATCTGCACACAAATTCACCTCTGAACACACTCCCCTCTCTCCCCTCTTGTAGTTACTTTATTCTCCATGTCACCTCTCTTTTTTCCATTCACCCATCTCTCTCTCTTAGTCTCTCTCTCATGAGATTGCTGTTCTGGCACATATACACACAGCCAGACAAGTGGGTCCCACAGTCACATGGCCTATGTAGATAATGATTTCTTCATTTCTAAATTCTATAATTTCTCCCCCCTCCTCCCCTATATAAAGAGGTGTCACCATCACACTAGACACACACACACCATCACCAAAGAGTACACTATGCACTGTGTGTGCCTAGTGCACACACACACACCCACACCATCACCATCACCGCAATCACCATGCTCGTCTTGAGCATGACCTCTACACCCTTGGGCTATGGAAGATGAAGGGAAACTAAATGAAGGATGATGGCCATAACCCTTGTGCGAGTCTTCGCCATCAACTCCCACCTATCCGCCATGTGCTCTACCACGCTCTCCCTTCTCATTCCCCTACCCTATGCTCCCCATTTCATCCCCTTATTCTCTAAATAAAGCTTGAGGTTTTGTGAGTATGTTTTCTTGCAATGTTTTGCCCATGTGAGGTGTGCGGAATCGCCACCTAGTCTTGTGTTTGGAGTGAGCTTGTGTATGTGTGAAGGGTGTGCGGATTCGCCATCCTTTTGTGGTGCCTAAGTACTAAGCTGCTATACCTCCTCCCTCACTCTCTCTCTCTCTCTCTCTCTCTCTCTCTCTCTCTCTCTCTCTCTCTCTCTCTCTCTCTCACACACACACACACACACACACACACTTGATCTCATTCCTTTTCCTCTTCATCATTACTCCCAAGCATCCATCTCTCTTGGATGAAAACTTTGTTATGGTGGTGTGTTGTTTGCGTCCTAGCCGCTGAAGCTAGGTGGTGCCCCCTGTTTGCTTTACCATGACAGGCTCGAGGCGTGCCATTCGGTCCCAGATGTTTTAGAGGCCGTCGGGGTTCGGGGTTCGCTTTGCTCCCGTCATTTGGTGCCCCCACTGAGGATCTTTTCATCAAACCCTTCAGTTTACAAGACTGAAACCCCTAAACTATTGTGAATGGATGAATGGCTAGCAGGATTTGCTAATTGGACGACAGAAGAAGAAGAGCTCCAAGCACAACTAGACGAACTCCGCATCTCCATCGAAGCTCGAGTGCCAGGCGTAACGGTAATTGATTTGCAGTGGGAGAGTCAACCAACACGCTATGAAAGCCAAAGAAACCGAGTCAACTGAAGCAGGAACATCGCATCGACCAGCAACTACGACAACCACGATTCCACCACCACCACCGGCTCTTGGGGTAAGAGATGACCAACAGGATATGTTGGCCCATATTACTGACCAACTGCAGAATTTGTCTGTCCACTTAATACAGCAAGGGAGGAGTCAAAAAAGATATCTAGACCCTGGAAGAGCACGACGACAAAACAGAGAGTATCACTACTACAACTACGGAGAAGATGGTCACGGTATGTACTACTTTCCCAAACCACAACAAAACTATAATAGAGAAGGTAGGAGGAACCAATTGTCACCCCCCAGAGAAAGAACACCCCCACCCCGAGCACCAGCCCCACCAACACAAATTCTACGTCCGCCACAATCACCACTTACAATCATCCTACGCCCACCACCAATTGGTACCCGCACACCAAGTATCATTGGTCTTGGAGAAGAGGTCAAAATGAGTGTAACAGAAGAAGGATCAAGTAAGAAGACTATTCAAAGAACTGAAGCAGTGGAACAAGAGGTTAAAGAATCAAAAGATGCTACCCAGGTGGGGGAGGTAAGCCAAGAAAATTGTGTTACAAATGTAAGTACATCTTTAACCTTGGATGAAATAGGCACCAAAGCAATCAGCCGACAGCATTGGGCAGTAAGGGTAAGAAGGTGTAAAGTGTTGATTAGGCCTCGTCAGAGTAAGAGGAATGCAAAGGGCATGAAAGATACAAGAGAAGAGGAAGACCAGCCTGCTAGCAAGGCTTTGCAGAAGATGGACAACATATCAAGCGAAGGGGAGGGCTTTGAAAATGGAAGCCTGTGCACCAGCATGGACCCAGGACAGTGTAGCAAGCTAAAGGAATCTTGCATCAAGGCAGTTTCACTAGAGGACCATAACAAAGAGGTAAGTATGACTGAAGGTTTGGAGTTGGATATTTCTCCAGAGGCTTGGCAGCCGAGCAAGACTTTATTGTGTAGTGTTATAGACTTAGAGATGGGTAATGCCTCTAGTCTACTGAAAGATGTTATAAACTTGGAGATGGGTAATGCCTCCAGTATATGTGAGGATGTTCAGAGTAAGTGTGATGATCAATATGTTGCCAACCTTTTAAGGATGTTCCAAACTCCTCCACAACACGGCATTGTGTTTGCATGGGATGCATCAGACCTATGTCTATGGCTAGCCGCTATAACATATAGAGAGAAGATCAGCATGGAGATAAGAGCAAAGGAGCCATGGATAGACAAAATCCTGATAGAATGCAAGAATGAAGACCTCCTTCTCAATTTGGTACAATTTTTTACAAATAGTGCATCCTCTCTTTGGAGAAAGGTAAGTGGATTACGCTTGTATTTAAGCCACAAGGTAGGTGGCTTGCTATTAGCATCAGTAAAGGAAGCTGACATGTTTGAGCACACCCAAAAGAAGCATGATATGCTTGCAGTTCTTTCTAGTCATGGCAGTAAGCAGGATTCTGAAGACAACTTGAGCTCACCACACCAACAAGGCGGCCATATATGGTGGATTCTTGGTACACTCTTGGGAATCATAATTTTCAGTTCTGCCTTTGCAGGAGCCAAGATGCTCATTTCCCCTCTCGCTACTGGTGGTTACAAATTTGGTCCAATTTGGCATGCAAATTTTATTGTTCGGACACTACAGACAATGATCCTATTTTTCACTTGGGATCCAGGAGGACACTGGCACAAAGTTCTAGAAGCCATGGGCTTCCCCTTTAATCAACTGACACTATTCCAAGGAACAAGTTATCACTCCGACCTGTTACAGATTCATGAATATCCCAGAAATCTCACCAATGGCCAAATGGAATGGCTAGTTCAGAAGGCAACTCGATATCGGATCCTATAGCTAAGCGGAAGAAGAAACAGAGCTAGAGACATGAATGCCTCTAGCCAAAAGGGGAGGGCTAATGATAGGGGCTTTTCACAAGCCAAGCTCCCATACCCCTCTTCTCTCGTCCCCACCCCATGAAAACCCCCTCTTAGGGAGGGAGTGATAAAAGGCATTGAAAAAAGTAAGAAAAAAATAAAGTATGATTATGTAAATATATAAGAAAGGTAAAATAGGCCACCTCATGCCTGCGGGGTAGCCCATCCCCACCTTGCCTCCTTTTTCTTCACTGTTGCCCCGCCGGGTGTCCCTTTTCCTCTCCTCCACTCAAAAGGTCAACCCCCTCTCTCTTCCCCTTGTCCTTTCTCCTTTCTCTCTCCCTTGAAGCTACCCCACCCCCTGTCTTTACCAATAATGCACCCTAACTCACATGCCACCTCTCCTATCTTCCAAAACAGTATACCCCACCCTCCCTTTTCTCTCTCCTACACTCTCCCATGATCCAAATACCCCCCTCTCTCTCTAAAATTCGAAATCTCTCTTGTCTTGTACCCAAATGGCCTCCCCCACACTCACACACACTCAGTTTCACTGAAAAAGGTGCCCACAGACCCATCCCCACCCAGTGGTTACCTGATTTTCTTGTGTTCACACACATCTGCACACAAATTCACCTCTGAACACACTCCCCTCTCTCCCCTCTTGTAGTTACTTTATTCTCCATGTCACCTCTCTTTTTTCCATTCACCCATCTCTCTCTCTTAGTCTCTCTCTCATGAGATTGCTGTTCTGGCACATATACACACAGCCAGACAAGTGGGTCCCACAGTCACATGGCCTATGTAGATAATGATTTCTTCATTTCTAAATTCTATAATTTCTCCCCCCTCCTCCCCTATATAAAGAGGGGTCACCATCACACTAGACATACACACACCATCACCAAAGACTACACTATGCACTGTGTGTGCCTAGTGCACACACACACACCCACACCATCACCATCATCGCAATCACCATGCTCGTCTTGAGCATGACCTCTACACCCTTGGGCTATGGAAGATGAAGGGAAACTAAATGAAGGATGATGGCCATAACCCTCGTGCGAGTCTTCGCCATCAACTCCCACCTATCCGCCATGTGCTCTACCACGCTCTCCCTTCTCATTCCCCTACCCTATGCTCCCCATTTCATCGCCTTATTCTCTAAATAAAGCTTGAGGTTTTGTGAGTATGTTTTCTTGCAATGTTTTGCCCATGTGAGGTGTGTGGAATCGCCACCTAGTCTTGTGTTTGGAGTGAGCTTGTGTATGTGTGAAGGGTGTGCGGATTCGCCATCCTTTTGTGGTGCCTAAGTACTAAGCCGCTATACCCCCTCCCTCACTCTCTCTCTCTCTCTCTCTCTCTCTCTCTCTCTCTCTCTCTCACTCTCACTCTCACTTGATCTCATTCCCTTTCCTCTTCCTCATTACTCCCAAGCATCCATCTCTCTTGGATGAAAACTTTGTTATGGTGGTGTGTTGTTTGCGTCCTAGCCGTTGAAGCTAGGTGGTGCCCCCTGTTTGCTTTACCATGACAGGCTCGAGGTGCGCCATTCGGTCCCTGGTGTTTTAGAGGCCGTCGGGGTTCGGGGTTCGCTTTGCTCCCGTCAGCATCATCTAATGGACATATGTTGTATGAAGCGTTAGATAAGCAGTGGTTTCTTAGGTTGCACTTGAAATGGATGCAAGCTTTTGTGGAATGCCATATACCATTCAATGCTATGAGCAACCCTCTATTTCAAGATTCTTTGATAAGCATAGCCAAAACAGGGTTTGTGATTCTTCATTACACATTGAGTATTTAGATAAAGTGAAAGACAGTATTGAAGCCATCCTCAAGCGCACGGTGGTAAACTTTGTTCCTTCATATGGCTGACTTAGATGGATGGACTAACTGTCAGAAGAAGCCGCTAATCAAAGTGATGTTTGAGGGTCCATGTTTGTAGAAGCTATTGACACCTCATTGAAAGAGAAGACGAACGACTATCAAGAAAGTTATACAACCATGCAATAGCAAGAGCACGTGTGCCAAAGCATGTGATTGCAATTTTCACAGATAATGCATCCAAGTACAAAGCTCAACGAAGGGCTATCCAAGTTAAGTACCCAGATATTACTTGGATGCCATATGCATCGGCGGATACTCTTAATTTGATTTTAAATAACATTGGTAAAATGGATTGCATAAAATAAATTCTTTTGGACACAAACCATGTGGTAAATTTTATTAGAGAGCATCAACTTTTGTCTGCTCTTTTTTTAACAAAGTCACCCAATAAAACGACAAGGTTTTCTATCGTATATTATGTTCTTGCAACCTTGCAAGAAGTGAAGCATGCCTTGATTGAAACTGTAGCTGATGGGATGCATGGCTCAACAAGTATTCTAGCTACTAGGATGTAGCTACAAGATATGCACAGCTTGTGAACTTGCCAATTTTTTGGCGTAATGTAGAGAGTATTGTCACTCTGGCAAAACCATTTGTAGATCTTTTGGGAACAATTGACAATGACTCTTTCATCTTTGGTCAAATTTATAGGTATATGTCAGAGCTCAGACGCAGTAAAAGAGCATGTTGGCTTTGGTGCAAAGGACAAAGCTACCATAATGACAGTTGTCAACTAGCGATCGGTGCAGTTGCATACGTCGTTGCATGGTGTGGCATTTGTATTGAATCCTAAATTCCAAATTCATCAATAGTCGGCCAACAAAGAAGTCATGACCGACTTCAAAATAGTGTGCTCCCAACTATTGGGATAGGAGGATGGGAAAGTAGCTTTTCATCAACGAGTTGATTATGCTAATAGAAATGGTATATTTTAGGATCCATGGCATATAGATTCCTTGTACTCTTTATGCATGTTGTCAGTTTATCATTAATCAAATTATGTTTTGAGTCTACACTCCCTCTCTCTTTTGCATTGAGTAATTAGTGTAATAATTATTGATTATCAAGTATACTAAGATGAATTCTAGTCTTGCTAATCCCCCTTAACCCTTTCACTAAACTCAAAATCCATACATGGTAGCAGTTATCAAACCAATTTTTTATACAAGGGAGTCAAGGGAGCTACACTCGAGGAAGTCAAAATTTGTGAGCTACAACTAAGGTGCACTCGAGTCTCTTCTGTGCAGCAAAAAGAAGGTAGGCACAATTTCCTGTGCGCAGCGCACATGGACAGACAGTGACAACAACCGCCGCGGCCGCCCCATCGACGCCTCCACAGTGCACGACCAAGGGGGGCGACCAAGGCAAACTCAACCGAAAACTCTATGGCACCGAGGCCCCGAAGGCTTCCGTTGGCACCATTGGCTGCACGGAAGGCCCGCTTAACCCTTGTATGAAGGAGGGTTGAACCAACCCCATGAGGGTAAGAGGCCAACACTTTACCATCAAGCGACCCTTGTTGTGTATAACAAGGAAAGATAGCATACTTGTGTTGAAAGGAAAACTAGAAGGAAAGGGAAAGCTTCAAACTTCAAGGAAATAGTTTCACCCTTCCTTTTCACTTCTTGGAGGAAGGCAAGTTTTCCTCCAAAAATTCTTTTTTCCTCAAGAAGGTAGCTTTAAAGTAAACAAAAGCCTTCACAAAAACAACGAGTTTTTGTGAAGAATCAACAAAGGTGTTCTTACGACGAACGACACATGAAGAGCTACAATTCCTACAATGCGAGGTTCGCATGCAACACAAATCACAGAGCATACAAAACACAAAGACTTCAATTTCACAAGGTACAAGTCGACGTTTTTTTCTCTCTTTACATTAATGTGTGCTTACCATGGCCAGTGAGGATATCCCACCTACACACACTTTTGATTTTGAGTATGTAGATCAAAATCAGGGCACCATGGGTGTTGATGACACTAATATGCATGATGATGATGATCTAGGAGATCATGGGCTTGTAGATATGGCTTCTAGCAAGACTCTGGAACAAAGCATACCTCTTTGCACTCAATGCAAATGTTACCAATCTTACGGAGTTACTTGTGAAATTTATGAATTCACAGATAGCTCAAGGAGCCACAAGTGGAACAGTTCAAGAAAACCGCACGATTCAAGGAGTCCAAGAGACAAGGGTTGCATAAGATGGAGAAGATAGCAATGCATTACTTAAGAATATCATCATTCCTGAGTTTCACGGGGAAGAGCGTGATCGCAACAAGGATGTAGTCAATACGTTGTCGAGAAATTTGTGGTCTTGCCAGGAAAGCATCGGGCTTATGGCTGTGAGAGTTTGTGAGAGAACTCAACAAAAACTGTATGAAGGAGTTAAACCATAGATGCCATGAAGACTAGGGTTTGGAAAGAAGTGCAATCAAAGAAGACCCACTCTTTCTCTGTTACACTCACACACACAAAGAAAGAACACAAAAGAGAATGTCAAAACAACACAAAGATGAAAACATCAAGGCTATGGTCATATCATATCATGGGTAGTATGAAAGGGTTAATAGATGAGTTAATGGCATTCAATCTTGGCTGACCAAATAGGCTACAAATTCTTCTTTGGAATTGTAGTTTTGTGCTTACCATAATATATATATTTTATCTAGTGATTGGGATTAATTGTGTGTACAAATCCTCTTGGTTCATAGCAAGATAACTACGCTTACGTCATAAGAAAATTTATAGTCTATGAGAGGTAGTATGATGGGATCCGGTGATAGAAGTATTTCATTGAGCCTTTCTGGGCCAAAGAGAAACACTATACGTTGTTGAAAGTGTATTTTACGGCTAATCCATACGTTAATTCTAATAGATCGTACAAAGTGAAAGCGATAGAAATTATCATCATGTGGATTATTCATCTAGGATAGTATATGAGAAATGTAGATATGAGAGAAGTGAAGAGATGAGAAGTTTCCCTCCCAAGCCCTATTCTTTACACGTAGGCAATAAGGATACTGCGGGGAGAGATGTACCTTAGCAAAGAGAACCTAGAATTTGTAGAGAGGATGAATTACTAAGAGTGAGAGAGATAGGTTTGGTTAAGGAGATGAGATTAGATATATATATATATATATATATATGTTGGATTAGAGATGAAAAAAAAAAACAGGAAATCAAGAAAACATCAATGTAGAACACATCTTACTTGACAAACCCTTCGGCACCATTATTGATGGAGAGAGAAGAAGAGTGGATAATTCCACTTTGATTGATACACCAAGTGCAAGACCTTCTTTGATTAGAGTTGATCTTCCAAGGTTAGCTTGTTGCAAGAATGGCTAGTCTTCTTCTAGGAGAAAGTGTAGGCTTAGGCTTATGTTAATAACTAAGTACAGTTTCGCATTACTACTCCCTCCCTCATGAATTCCTCTCATCAATGGCTTGAATGCTTGAGTTCATTTCAAAGAAGAAGAGGTACCCTTTTATAGGTGAAGGGAACCCACAAGGGTTTACACAAGAAGAGAAGAGCCAGTGTGAACAGAAACTGAAAAAGTTGGAAATGAGCTGTCCTTGCATGATGTGGGCAGACTGGGTCCAGTATTTTGATCATATCTCCTCAACCGTGGCTCCAAATAAAAAAGTAAAAATATAGGTAGAAAATTCAACTCATTAGCTACGATTTTCATTTTAAAATCGTTTTCCAATTCGGATTGGAACCTTGTGTTAAAAAATCATCAAAATAGGGTCCATTTCTAGCAGCAAAAGTCATCCTGTGGTCCCCTTAGTTTAGATTTTCATTTGATTCCAAAGGACACCTCATGCCATATGAAAGCATGACATTTCTCCTTGACAAATTTTTGTAATCATGCTTGCAATAATTCATTAAAATAAGTGTATCTTTGAAATCATGCCACCTAGTGTCCCACTAGGATTTGATTCCCTCCTAGTAGCTATTTAAAAAGAAATATAAGAAAAATATGAAAAATACATAGAATATATATATATATTGGATTTTACCCTAGATATAAGATCTAGCTAGGGTGTGAGATGATAATGAGATAGTAGAAATAAAGAATCAATGCTTTTTGCCCCAAGTTAAAGAAGCGGAGCTATTGACGCTTTTCCCATAGTATTTTCTGATGGTAAAGTAAGAATAGGTTACCCTTGAGAAAAATAATAGGATGAGATAGTAGGCATATTATTATACTTAAATATGCATATGTACATTATAGAAAATATAACTATGTATATAAAAAGTTACAAGATAACTCTTGTAGCATGCGTTCCCACTATGTACGTGTCACAGCACGACAACGTTCTTACACAAATGGAGTGATATTCGTAGATTGGACACACCCTGGATATAAAGACGGCTGTGGAAATTGGGTTGCGTTTCAAGCTTCTTTCTCCAAAGAGTTTTTGGACTCTAATGAAGAAGATAAGAATTGGTTAGCATGGGATACATGCCACATGTATGGCCTCTCTCTCACACAGTACCTTTCGAAGTATCGGGAAATCATATTTAAACTAGAAGATCTAGATGAATTCCAAAAGATACGGGGTTTTAATAGGGGTCTTGACAAAGACTATCGTCTTCATGTCAAGACCCAACATCCAAAAACTTTGGAAGAAGCCATCAGTCATGCCCAAAGATATAATGATGACCAAGAGAGGAAAGGAAATGTTCCCTATTCTAAGAATACTTTTGCTAAGAGCATTGTGGCTAAGTTACAATGGCGAGGTAGATCTCCCACACGTTCCAAGAGGAATAAGAGACAATCTACCTCTCTACGCCCACAAGAGGCTAAGAAGCCTAAGCACTCACGAGATACTCCACGTGGATCTCTCAGCACGTGGGTCTCTCATGAGATACTCCACGTGGATCTCTCAGCACGATTGATTTTGAGCGTGCAAAGGAACACAATTTGTGTTTTAGATGTCTTTTGGACCAACATAACAAGAAAGATTGTCCTCTTTTGCAAGCCAAAGAAAAGGCCATGCACACGGTGCAATGCCTCACATTAGATTCATCTCCTAAATATTGTGTGTAGAGGTTCTTCACATGGAAGAAAAGCACAAGTGTTGTGTGCCTGCTTTAATGTGGCAGCCCACCTTTGGCTCCCATGATTTGATTCGCATGCATGGCACTATTAATGGACAACGTGTTCGTATTTTAGTAATGATGGTGCAACTGATAACTTCTTGAACTATATGCTAGTCAAGAAATTGAAGCTTACACAAACTCCCTGCTCTCACAAGTATGTGATGGAGCAGAGGTCTGGGAATGATAAAGAAGTATGGGACACGCTAGTTCAAGGGGTTGAGCTTATTATTCAAGATCATACAATGGCCCTTGAATTCCAAGTTATAAACATGGACCGTGTTGATGTAGTGTTAGGACGGGAGTGGCTGCATCCTTTAGGAAACACATTGCACACTAGTTATGAACACAACTCCTTATCCTTTATGGCCAATGGTAAACACGTGCTTTTGCTTGGTGAGAAAAATATACCATCTGCACCTCTTATATGTACAGCCGAGCTTTCTATTTTGCAAAAAGCTTTTTGTGTTACTGCTTATCTCCAAGTCTTGTGAATTCTCAAGAGCAAAGTGCAGTGAATTCTAGTAATGGTATGCAAAGTTCAAAGAATTCTAATGATAATCAAAGTGTTAACAAAATCCTTCACAAAAACGACGAGTTTTTGTGAAGAATCAACAAAGGTGTTCTTACGACGACTGACACGTGAAGAGCTATGATTCTCGCAAGGCGAGGTTCACATTCAATGCAAATCGCGGAGCATACAAAACACAAAGACTTCAATTTCACAAGGTACAAGTTGACTTTTTTTTCTCTCTTTACATTAGTGTTTGTTTACCATGGCCAGTGAGGATATCCGACCTACACACTTTTGATTTTGAGCACGTAGATCAGAATCAGGGCTCCATGGGTACTGCTGACACTAATATGCATGATGATGATGATCTAGGAGATCATGGGCTTGTAGATGTGGCTTCTTTCAAGACTTTGGAACATCACCAAAGCGTACTTGAAAGTAACCTCTCTGCACTCAATGCAAATGTTACCAATCTTATGGAGTTACTTATGAAATTTATGAATTCACAAACAACTCAAGGAGCCACAAGTGGCACGGTTCAAGGAAACCAAGCTTGCGCGACTTAAGGAGTCCAAGAGACAAGTGCTACAGAAGATTCAAAAGGTAGCTTACTTAAGAATATCACCATTCCTAAGTTTCACGGGGAAGAGCGTGATTGCAACAAGGATGCGGTCAATACGTTCTTACACAAGTGGAGTTATTTTGAGCGTGCAAAGAAACACAATCTGTGTTATAGATATCTTTGGGACCAACATAGCAAGAAAGATTGTCCTCTTTTGCAAGGCAAAGAAAAGGCCATGCACACGGTGCAACGCCTCACATTAGATTCATCTCCTAAATATTGTGAAGTAGAGGTTCTTCATATGGAAGAAAAGCACAAGTGTTGTGTGCCTGCTTCAATGTGGCAGCCCACCTTTGGCCCCCATTATTTGATTCGCATGCATGGCACTATTAACGAACAGCGTGTTCGTATTTTAGTGGATGATGGTGCAACTCATAACTTCTTGAACTATAAGCTAGTCAAGAAATTGAAGCTTACACAGACTCCCTCCTCTCACAAGTATGTGGTGGAGCAGATGTTTGGGAATGATAAAGAAGTATGGGACACGCTAGTTCAAGGGGTTGAGCTTATTGTTCAAGATCATACGGGTGACCCTTGACTTCCAAGTTATGAACATGGACCGTGCTGATATAGTTTTAGGACGAGAGTGGCTGCATGGTTTAGGGAACACATTGCATACTAGTTATGAACACAAATCCTTATCCTTTATGGCCAATGGTAAACATGTGCTTTTGCTTGGTGAGAAAAATATACCATCTGCACCTCTTATACGTACAGTCGAGCTTTCTATTTTGTAGAAAGCAGATTTAATAGATGAAGTCTTTTTGTGTTACTGCTTGTCTCCTAGACTTGTGAATTCTCAAGAGCAAAGTGCGGTGAATTCTAGTAATGGTATGCAAAGTGCAAAGAATTATAATGATAAGCAAAGTTTTAACAAATCTAATGAGCAAAGTACTCTCAATTTCAATTCTATAGAGCAACGTGCAATTGTTGTAAAACAAACATTACAGGAATTACAAGATTCTCCATCCCAGCATAACTCTAGTTTACTTTCTCCTTTTGCACGGCAAAAGCTGACTCACTTACTCACGGAGTATAGTGATGTGTTCTCAAGTGATTTACCACCGGGTTTACCCCCTACACGTGATGTGCAGCATGGCATAGATGTCTTACTAGGCACTAAACCGGTGAGTAAACCACCTTATCATATGAGTGATAAAGAAGCCAAGGAGGTTGAGAGGCAGTTGGCTGACTACCTCGCTCATGGTTTCATTATACCTAGCACTTCGCCTTGGGCATCACGAATTCTTTTGGTAAAAAGGAAAGATGGTACTTTGCGAATGTACGTAGATTATGGCGTATTAAATGTGATAACCATCAAGAACAAGTATCCTCTACCACGAGTGGATGAGTTGTTTGATCAATTCCACAGGGCAATATACTATACAAAGATAGATCTTCGTTCAGGATACCACCAAGTGTGTATTCTACTGCAAGATATCTCCAAAACTGCCTTTAGAACACGGTTTGGCATTTTGAATTTTTGGTTATGCCTTTTGGTCTAACCAATTCTCTAGCTACATTTATCAGACTCATGGATAGTGTCTTACATCCCTATCTTGGAAAATTTGTTGTGGTTTTCCTTGATGACATTCTCATTTACAGTAAGACTGAAGATGAACACATAGAACACTTACGATTAGTGTTCAAACAGCTACGAGCTCACGTGATGTATGCTAAGAAAAGCAAGTGCGATTTCTTTAAAGCATAGATACATTACCTCGGTCATGTGATCTCTTATTCTGGCATCAAAATGGACATTGGCAAGGTCGCTGCCATTCTTCGAAGGCCACATCCCAACACGGTTGAGGAGCTTCAAATATTTTTAGGCATGGCTGGATTTTATCGACAGTATATCCATGATTATGCCAAAATTGTTGTTCCTATAACGGATCAACTTAAAGCGAAAGGTAAGACCTTTTCTTGGGAAGAAGCCCAAAAATGCAGTTTCGAACAGCTCCAGGTAGTTATAGCCACTGCTCCCATCCTAGCAATCATCGACCCACTTAAGCCGTTTGTGGTAGAGACTGATGCTAGTGATAAAGCAATTGGTGTGGTACTTCTCCAGGAGGGAAGACCTATATACTTTGAAAGTAAAAAGTTAGATAGATCTCAACATAATTATTATGTCTATGAGAGAGAGCTCTATGCCATAATTCACGCTTTACGAAAATGGCGACACTATTTGTATGGCGCCGAGTTTGAAGTAGTTTTTGACCATGAGAGTATCAAGTGGTTTACTACTCAAACGGACTTGAAGGGCCGTAAAGCTAGATGGGCCAAAATCCTTCAAGATTATGATTGTAAGCTACAATATCGCAATGGGTGATATAATGTAGTAGCGGATCCACTAAGTCGAATGCCTCAAATTAATTCACTTGCTTTCACGGAAATAAAGAGTGGATTTTTAGAGTCATTACGTGGCAAGTGTGCACAAGATCAATCAAATGCTAAAGTGTGGAGTGTAGTTTTAAAAAGGGATCCCTCACACTCACATGTCTCTGTACAGCCAGTTCAACAAGTCTCTGCACGCGCAAATAAAAACTCCAACACACATAGCTCCACCCGTACTCAGGAAGAGCTTAAGCTATGGAAGAATTTTTCCATTGATGATGGTTACTTACTCCACAAAGGTAGAGTATGTGTGTCAAAGGACTCAGACACTAGGCACCAAATCTTATTTCAGTGTCACGATAGTCCAAGTGCTGGTCATCCAGGTATTCGTAAGACGTATGCCTTAGTTCGACGGCAATTTTATTGGCCGGGCTTACATCATGATTTTCAAGAGTACGTACTAAATTGCCAATAGTGCCAAGTTAATAAGTCAGAGCGCCTCAAGGTAAATGGCCTTTTATATCCTTTGAAGATTCCACAACGTAAGTGGGAGAGTATCTCTATGGATTTTGTAGTAGGACTACCTACTACAAATCGTGGCCATGATGCCATTTGGGTAATTGTAGACCGTCTCACAAAGATGGGTCGATTCATTCCCACTAATTAAAACGCCAAAATTAGCAAGGCTATTTGTAGAGCATATATATAAACTCTACGGTCTTCCAGCTAGTATTATTAGTGACAGAGATCAAAATTTTGATAATCACTTCTGGAGAGATGAGTTCCAAAAGTTGGAAACTAAACTTAATCTAAGTACGGTTGATCATCCAGGAATGGATGGTCAAACAAAAAGAATTAATCAAGTGCTAGAGGATATGCTACGAGCGTACGTTAGCAAGAACCAAACCAATTGGGAAGACTACTTACCTATATTTGAATTTGCTTATAATAGTTCAAAGCATGTGACTACATGGTTTAGTCCATTTATGCTTTTGTATGGATTTCAACCTAGATCACCCGTTATGGTGGGGTTGGCTAAGGAGAAGATAGAGCAAGCAAAGGATTTTCTCCAAGACCATTTTGACATGCTTCGAGTTGCTCGACAAAATGTTAACCAAGCTCAAGATCGATATAAGAAGTACGCAGATGAGCATCGACGTCTTGCTACTTTCGAAGAAGGAGACAAGGTTTTCCTCAAAGTACCGGAACATTCAGAAAGTCTGAAGACGAAAAAAGTTGCTTAACTTTCACCACGCTATTGTGGAAAATTTACCCTTCTCAAACGTAGTGAAAGGGCGGTGGTAATGCGTGTGCTAGTCTCCACCCAACCATGCTATCTTATAGCCTCTCCCTAGCGTACACATTGTCCGGCCGTGCCGGTGGCCTTGCCCGTGGGACCCATGTCCTTACATTACCCACCCTTGGAGAATCGTTTTCGTCCTCAAAAACGAACGTAGAAAAACATTTCTTAAGTGTGGATACATTCTCCCATGTAGAACCTTCTTTAGGTCTATCTAGCCATTTTACCAACACGTGTCGTCTAATATGATGTCTGGTGCGAAGCTCATGAGAATCCAAAATCTTTTCGGGCTCATGAGGGATCAAGTGATTTACCACCGGGTTTACCCCCTACACGTGATGTGCAGCATTGCATGGATGTCTTGCCAGGCACTAAACCGGTGAGTAAACCACCTTATCGTATGAGTGCTAAAGAAGCCAAGGAGGTTGAGAGTCATTTGGCTGACTACCTTGCTCGTGGTTTCATTAGACCTAGCACTTCTCCTTGGGCATCACCAATTCTATTGGTAAAAAAGAAAGATGGTACTATGCGCATGTGCGTAGATTATTGCGGATTAAATGCGATAACCATCAAGAACAGGTATCCTCTACCTCGAGTGGATGAGTTGTTTGATCAACTCCACGGGGCAAGATACTCTACAAATATAGATCTATATTCAGGATACCACCAGGTGAGTATCCTACTTCAAGGTATCTCCAAAACTGCCTTTAGAACACGGTTCGAGCATTTTGAATTTTTGGTTATGCCTTTGGTCTAACCAATGCTCTAGCTACATTTATGACACTCATGGATAATGTCTTACGTCCCTATCTTGGAAAATTTGTTGTGGTTTTCCTTGATGACATTCTCATTCATAGTAAGACTGAAGATGAACACATAGAACACTTACGATTAGTGTTCGAACAGCTACAAGTTCACGTGTTGTATGCTAAGCAAAGCAAGTGCAATTTTCTTGGGAAGAAGCCCAAAAACACAGTTTCGAACAGCTCAAGGTAGTTATAGCCATTTCTCCCATCCTAGCAATCGTCGACCCACTTAAGCCGTTTGTGGTAGAGACTAATGCTTGGTGCGGTACTTCTCCAGGAGGGAATACCTATAGCCTTAGAAAGTAAAAAGTTAGATAGAGCTCAACATAATTATTATGTCTATGAGAGAGAGATCTATGCCATAATTCACGCTTTACGAAAGTGGCGACACTATTTATATGGTGCCGAGTTTGAAGTTGTTTTTGACCATGAGAGTATCAAGTGTTTACTACTCAAATGGACTTGAAGGGCCGTAAAGCTAGATGGGCCAAAATACTTCAAGATTATGATTGTAAGCTACGATATCGCAAGGGGCGATATAATGTAGTAGCAGATGCACTAAGTCAGATGCCTCATATTAATTCACTTGCTTTCACGGAAATAAAGAGTGGATTTTTAGAGTCATTACGTGGCAAGTGTGCATAAGATCAATCATATGCTAAACTGTGGAGTGCAGTTTTAAAAAGGGATCTCTCACACTCACATGTCTCTGTACAGCCAGTTCAACATGTCTCTGCATGCGTAGATAAAAACTCCAACACACAGAGCACCCCTACTCAGGAAGAGATTAAGCGAAGGAAGAATTTTTCCATTGATGATGGCTACTTACTCCACAAAGGTAGAGTATGTGTGCCAAAGGACTCAGACACCAACGCCAAATCTTATTTGAGTGTCACGATAGTCCAAGTGATGGTCATCCAGGTATTCGTAAGACGTATGCCTTAGTTCGATGGAACTTTTATTGGTTGGGTTTACATCATGATGTTCAAGAGTACGTACTAAATTTCCAACAGTACCAAGTTAATAAGGCAGAGCGCCTCAAGGTAGATGGCCTTTTACATCCTTTCGAGATTCCACAAGGTAAGTGGGAGAGTATCTCTACGGATTTTAATTTGTGGTAGGACTACCTACGACAAATCGTGGCCATGATGCCATTTGGGTAAGTGTAGACCATCTCACAAAGATGGGTCGATTCATTCCCACTAAGACTACGGTTAAGACACCGAAATTAGCACGGCTATTTGTAGAGAACATATATAAACTCTACGATCTTCCAGCTAGTATCATTAGTGACAGAGATCAAAATTTTGATAGTCACTTCTGGAGAGTTGTGTTTCAAAAGTTGGAAACTAAACACAGTGATCATCCAAAAACGGATGGTCAAACAGAAAGAGTTAATCAAGTGCTAGAGGATATGCTATGAGCGTATGTTAGCAAGAACCAAACCAATTGGGAAGACTACTTACCTATATAGGAATTTGCTTATAATAGTTCAAAGCATGTGACTACAAGGTTTAGTATATTTATGCTTTTGTATGGATTTCAACCTAGATCACCCGTTACGGTGGGGTTGGCTAAGGAGAAGATACAACAAGCGAAGGATTTTTCCAAGACCATTTTGACATGCTTCAAGTTCCTCGACAAAATGTTAAACAAGCTCAAGATTGATATAAGAAGTACGCAGATGAGCATCGTTGTCTTGCTACCTTTGAAGGAGACAAGGTTTTCCTCAAAGTTTCGGAGCATTCAAAAAGTCTGAAGACGGGAAAAGTTGCTAAACTTTCACCACGCTATTGTGGACCATTTACCATTCTCAAACGTACAGGTCAAGCGACCTATAAGTTAGATCTTCCAGAGCACTCACGAGTTCATCCTGTTTTTCATGTTAGCCATTTACGAAAAATAGCTAGGATAGAATGATAATGTCATTGACACAGGTGTGTTACTTGACTTTATTGAACCTCCAAGCATCCCTCATGAGCCCGGAAAGATTTTGGATTCTCATGAGCTTTGCACCAAACATCATGTCAGATGACAAGTGTTGGTAAAATGGCTAGATAGACCTGAAGAAGGTTCTAGTTTTCCTACGTTCGTTTTCAAGGACGAGAACAATTCTCCAAGGGGGGAGTAATGTAAGGACATGGGTCCTACGAGCAAGGCCACCGGTACGGCCGGACAGTGTGTGCGCTGGGGGAGGTTGTAAGATAGCACGGTTGGGTGGAGACTAGCACACGCATTACCACCGCCCTTTCATAGGGGTTGTCACATTGCTAGGTGCTGACATGGCACGAGTGTGGCACACACCCTGTGAAAATCATCCACTCTCAGGCACTTATTGGCCTGAGTTAGGCACTTGTCAATGCACTTCTCCAATTGAAAGAGGTCCACAAATATACCTTTGTCACGTGACTCAAAGCAAGGAGAACACCTCTGTGTCTTGTCGTAGGTAGTAGCTGATGTATTATCTTGAAGTATTTTTAAAAAGTAGAGTACGAACACATCTACGGGTGGCCTTTTCTTGTGCTTATCATGCATGTAAGCAGGAATGTTGTTGAAGTCAACAACGACTGCCAGGGCATGAGGGCTAGTGAAGTGTCCCAATCATTGGGGTTTATCCTTGCACTCAATGGGCTCTACATCATCACTAGGTGATTGAGGTTTTGATCCAACCACTTCAATTATAACTACACAATACATAATATGGTCAAAACATAAAAAATTAAGACACTGCATAAAAATCATAGACAGAATACTTATATATTATAGTCTCAGCAAAAAGTACAACAACATGACCACAAAAAACAAAGATGCAAGAAGTTAAAGCTTCTTGCATACTCTTGTTTTGGGGGGATGTGTGTTAGTACTTTTTTGGGGTCCTAGGGTAGGCCATCCGCCACATGCCTTTGCCTCTTCTCTCCCATGCCACTAACTTTAGGGTCGCTTCCATGTCAAGGTCGAGCTTCTCCTCTTCAAACTTGACACCCTTATTGGCATGGCTTGCTTCTATAGTTGGAGCACTCACATCCACCTCATTAGTTTTGATGGGAGAATGAGCATAGGAGCAATAGCCTGAGCAACAAGATTTCGTTTCTTGACATAACTCCCTAGGTTGTACATAGGAGAGTAGCTATTTTAAGTTGATCACAATAACCAAACTAACCATATGCAATCACATATGGGAGAAGAACATGTAGACAACAACCAATAGAACCTTGAGTGCTTGGAGAACCAAGTGTCTCCTTGTGGATGTCTCCATTGCCAAGCTCATCAACTTTTCCAGCATCCCAAGAGCCCGATAACAGCCTTCTATTATTTTGTATTTCCTTATCAAGGCATCCAGGTCAAAGGGCTCATCCACAGGTCATCCACATCGTGCATGAACAATGTGGAAGTGCTTGTGTCACCCACCGCTTCAAGCATTGGCTCACCTTACACAAGACAGACAATTAGTATAAATATCAAAAAGTAGCATGCACCCTATTCTAAAAAATAAAAAACTTACCTACATGCTCCTCATGAGCAGTCCCAAGTGCTCAACATCTTGCAATAGCAGGTATCTCCCACTGATAGTGTAGGACAACACATTTTATCTTTGTGGAGCACACAACAAAAAGTACACATGGCAGGTAATTAACTCCTACCACATGTTTACTTAACACCTGGCCACAAGCCACACATGATCCACCAACTATAGTCGTTTCAGCACTTAAGATAGACATCGGATGGAAGGGTAGGCACTAGAAGGGCTCTCTCTTTAAGAAAGTGCATGCCTCCTTTATGAAGGAGGCATATCTCCTCAGCTCACAAACCGCCATATTCATAACCTCAACCGAAGCATGTTATGCAAAACAAAAGAGAAATAGAGATGACACAACCAACTATGAGTACTTCAAAGCACATGTACGGCCTCAACTACTCTTGTTACCGATTGTTAGCACCCAAAAGGACTTCTTGCCACCTATCAACATATGTCAAGCACTTTCAAGTGCACTATTCAAGCACTTTGAAAATCACTATCAAGCACTTTCGTGCACTTTTCAAGCACTTTGAGGTGCTCGGGAGTAGTTCGTTGCACTTTTAAGTACTTTCAAGTTTTTTCATGCACTTTTAGAAATGCTATGTAGCATTTCAAACACTTTCATGCTAATTTCTTAATGGTATGAAAATTATTGTTATGATTGTGGTATCATAATGGTATGAAATTATTGTGATGTATATCAAACCAATAAGATATGAAACCGGTTAGATATGAAAGTAATATGATAACCATATAATGTATGGATGCAATATAGGGATGGTAGGTAAGATATTGAGATAATATAATACACTTATGATATTGGCATGATACCAGTACATGACATTTTCAATATACCAGTATTATAGAATATCGAACTAGTATTACATCGTGTGATAGTTTAATGATATCATTATCATATTTAACCTTTTACATATATGGCAGTGATATGAAATAGCTACGTTTATTATATAGGTACAGATGTCGTATCGATAATGGGTTGATATGAAATAGCCATTAGTATGATATAGGTATAAATATGGTATATGACAAAATGACAAGAAATAGCCATTGCACTCTAGATAACATGGTATGAAAACAAAAAGACAAAGTTGTTGTGGTATCGGTATGATATTGACACATCTTCAGGTAGCAATGGGATACCAGTATCATATCATTATCATACCGATAGATATATTGGTTTGATATCGTTATGATAACAATACAAAAGAGATACCGATATGAAATCAACTAATATAATACTCATACCATATTGAAAACAAACCATATCATAAAGGTATAATATTGGTACCTTTTTTATATGATGATGGTATCTTACCTTTATGATACCGTTTATATGATACCGGTACTATACCAGTATGATATACTGGTATAGTACCAGTATGCTATCAGTATACCGTTGTTATACTGATAGCATACCTTTATAGTACCAGTTTTCTTATAATTTGATACCATTTCCTTTTAGATTCATATACTATGGATATGATCACGGGTGGGTCTACCAGCAAATTAATAAATATCTCGTAGACTAGTGATGGTGGCGAGTATGGATCTCCTAAATTTGTATTTGATGGAGTTTTGTATCCTTAGCTCGTGGGTGTCTCCTAGCTCTAACCATCTCGGCCTACTATAGGGTGACCCGTCGCTTTGTTTGTCTGACGAGAGGCAATAGGGTGGTGATCCTCTTGAAGAATACTATAATTTGTGCAGCAGTTCCAACTAGAGCAAATTCATAAACTCCATGATCTATGTTATAAGGTGGGTTCTCGTGAAAAGAGTCTTATACAGGTCTATGATACTCTCATATGCTCTATATCTACACAAAGAGCTCCTCGTCCTCAATCACCCTCTCTATAAAAGGCTAGCAAAACCCTCTCAGCTCAGAGGGTATGAGCAACTCTTCCTATCTCTATCTCTAGATACTGTGATGATACCTAGAGTTGACCAATCGCCACTCATGAGCTATGTGGCGCGTATGTGTCCAAGTAGTGTGGCCTCTTCCAATGCCATATGTGTCGTCTTGCATGCAACATCCCACGTTCGGGCTGACCAAGACTCCTGCTCGTCTAACTCTAAAAGCTATGTGAGTCTTTCTGATGGCATCTCTCTCATCCTTTGAATGAAGAAAACTCTCTGGAAAAGAGCCTCGACTAGCATGGGAGGAGTAGCTAGCTCCATTCTAAAAATTTCATGCGGTACTAAAGGCTTGCCGAAGAAGAACAAGCATGATATCATACATATCTATTGATGGACTGTCAATCCGTGTGCATGAGGTGGCTAAGAGCTACAACGTACATCAAAGCTGGGGTGACCAAATAACCCCTTGGTCGCATGCGAGGCTATTAAAAGTGTGCCAGTAACCATGACTTGGCAGCCGTTAGGAGGGCAAGCAATTCCCAATAAGAGGAGCAGAAGGGCGGGTGGGGAAGAAGAGGCCCATTGAGAAGAGCCCTTCAATCTCTTTGCTTTGCATCACTGCGAACTCTTTAGATTCCTGTGGAGAAGAGATGCTCAATCAGCATGGGGCAGTTGGATGGATCTCACGACCCAATTACTTAGCTAGAGCAATGATCCCTGCGCAGAGTGCAGATATCCCATTTGATTTTTGCAATAATGGTGACCTCCCTTAAGAAACCTTCTACACAATGTAGAATCATGAGGCCACCAATAAGAGCACACAATCTTCTTCAGTGAGGGCCAAAAAGCATTGTACCCTTTGTGTGTCAATTTGGCAAAGCCGGGATATCGATCAGGGGCCACGCAACCAGATTAGCTGATGAAGCAAGAAACATAACTATGCATGTTTTTTCCCATATGTTGGGCCTTGCTTTGGGTCACTTTACTTTAACAGAGAGCTAATGCTCCACAGGTCGTGCCGTAAAGCCCGATAGCTAATCATGCATAGAACTGTTAAATTTTGTTTTGAAAGCCAAAAGCAGTAGCACTCAAATTATTTACAACGATAGACAAGGTTACATTTTTTGAAATTTCAGAAGCAGTAGCACTCAAATATTTACAAGGATAGACAAGGTCACATTTTTTCAAATTTCAAAAGCAGTTGGTTGGTCGTCAATACAAAAGAGGCAAAGGGCACTCAGGACCTATGGCTAAACGAGTAACAAAATTTAGCCGGAAGGCCATCTGCTCACCAAGAAGCCATAGCTTGGTCAATGCCAGAAGAACCAAATCTACTTAGAAAGTCAGCTCATACCTCAATACAATAGAAGCAACTCGGTTAAGTGAATATAGATCACTTGTCAGTGACAACTCTGTGTGTACAAGACGTCTTAAGACTCACAATCCTCAGCTCTATAATCCATTCCCCTGTGAAAATTCAATCTGAATGAAGCTCTGCTGTACACCTCTTCATGCTTTCATGAAGACTTCTTCTAGCATACGTAGTTTACAAGCATCTCCTCTCCTCAAGTCCTGTTTTGTGCTACATGAAGCGGCGGGCCGCTCAAATCCATCTCCTCCTCTGCAAGAAATTCTCCTTGGCTTTGCTTAAGCTGTCAATGCTGTGGCCCAAAAAATTCTCTTTGCTTCCATTGCTCGAGTTCCTGTCTCTCATTGGAGTGTTAGGCTCAACACCAGCAAGCACATTGCTTGCTTTGCCATTGAGGTGGCTGCCACCAGCATCTCGTCGACGATGACTTGTTTGTGAGCGACCACTATCATGAGAAAACCTCAAATCATTAGCATGTGTGAACTTTAGCTTCCTGGCATGACTGGAATAATTTCTAGGAGGCCGAGGCAATCGTGCATTGGCTACCGAACAAGAGCTGCTATTGTCAGAGCTACTCCTAGTACTACTTATACCACTTTTTCTTGACAAATCATCCGTGCCGCTGCTGCTTCTGCAACTGACTTCTTCATCACAACTTCTATCCATGGCATATTCCTTCATGGTACTTCCTCTTCTAAAGGTAATATTGTTACAGTTGATAGCTCTTGGTACATCATGTATAGATCTTGGTTCATTATGGTCCCCTTGAGTATGTAGCATGTGATCATTGTCATCTGCCGATCTGTACATGGCAGCTGAATGCAGCTCACTACCTGATTCATTGTTGAAGCCTTCACTCCGTGATTCATGATTACCACTCTCAGATATGTACATGTCACTATCACAACTCCCTTTCATCGAATTTCCCTCTAGAAAAGTGCTTGATAGTTCATCCAGGCGCCTCCAGGAGCAAAATGGGCTCGTTGCTCTATGAGGGCTGTCAATCTTGACGGGGCTGTCCAAGTTGAAGAGCATGTTGCTTGTCACTACCTTTGGAGTCACTTGAATTGCTCGTAACTCCGAAACCTGGGGGGGGAAACAAATTTGGGTCTTTTATGGATATATAGTAACAATTACCCAAGCTTTGAGACTTTAGCTTGGCAAGTCATGGTTTATTCAAGAAAAAAGACAGACAGAAATTTGTGTCCTCACTATTTCTTGTAGAGTTAAATTCTCATTTTCAAGCCTGGAAATTGCCTTTTCCCTTTTCTTGCATGCTTCTCTACAGGTTGCCAATTTCTACAAACCACAGTTCAGACTTTAGCTGTTTGTGGCTGTGACAAATTGCTGTTGGTGAAAATAAAAAATTTGAATTCTAGATCGGTACCTTTTCTGCATCCTCCAATAGTCTGACTTTGGAATCGAACTCCAGACATGTATCACATGTTGACTGCTATCATGCAATTGTCAATCAGACAAACAACGTTAGCAGCTCATTCCATTAGCTGGACAGGGAGCCCGACTACAAGTATTAAGCAGCTTCAAGGAAGCAGCTTTCTCACAATTTTCGGTTTACAAGTTCACTTAACACAGAAACGGCCATGGCCTCGAATGCAACAGTGAATGCAAAAGTTTCAAGCGTGGGAGGAGCCTGGAAAATGAACTTCATTCATGTTCTACCATGTGCTTCACAATTGGAAAGACTGTGCATAGAGAGACTTCCCTTGATTCCAAGTAACCACTCTCTTCGTCGCAACTCTTTTGCATTACAAGCTACACCAAACTAGAATGGCAAATCCATAACTCAAGAAGGACTCTATTCCATAACTCAAGTACCCCAAGAGTGTGTTAAAAGGAAAGTGTGGAAACCAACCAGATTAGATTGCTCGCTTTATTTAAGTAATGACAATTGAATTTCTTTTCTGATTGCTTAGAAATTGGTTTGGAAATGTGTAGAACTTTACCTTATCAAGGATTGGTGCACAACCTTCTTTTTTGAGCTCTGTATCCTTCAAAAGATTGATTTGTGCTTCCATGGTAGCCACCTGTGTGAAAAGCTCCTCACTTCTCACTCCTGAAATATGTTGGGGATTGAAGAACAGGGACAAAGAGAGCCCTACCTTTGCTGCCGCACTTTCGAGTTCTCCTAGCAGTTGCTCAATGAGAATTTCTGAGGACCAACCATCACTATCAGACTGACTTCTGCCACATAAGGGTGTCAACAAACTGTCAACAGTGCTGTTGACCACCAGGTCAACAACTGCCGAGCCAACTTTTTTCTGGTCTCTTTCTTGATCTTTTGCACAGCTCAAACTCAAGTCTCGACTTGTGGAAAATAGCCCCTGACATATTTGGGAACCAGTTTTGCAATAAGTTAATGGCATGAGATTCTGGATATATTCTGGAAAAAATTATTAAGCTACCTTGCTCTTCCCCAGCATGGCAATGAAAGCATTTTCTTCAGTGGCATTTGGGTCTTCCCCTAAGACATTCCTCAGATCTCCGACGGTCCTTTGTAGTAGGGAAAATTTAGCCAATGCTTGATCAATGCTTCCGCTCAAATCAGTGACTGCTACAGATATGCGAAGAAGCGTTAGAAATTCTTTTTCTAATTAGATTGCGGCAGAAGCAGAAGTACTCATTGCACCTGTTTCAGTATGACACGATGGTGAAAGATCTTCATGCTGAGAAGAGTTTTTTGATTCCAGCATTTGCACCTGATAAAGATGCTTTGAGTAAACTAATAAACCGAGAAAAAAACTCCAGATGTTTCCTGGTAGCGACAAATCACACATTCAAAGAGAAATATTCTTGCTGTAGACCTGAAAAATTTTCGGTCAGCCTAAAGGGACTCTGCAAATGAACGGAGAAATCTCACCTTTTCCTTTACTGAAGCAAGAGCACTCATCAACTCAGGAGCCTCATTGTCTTGAATCTGCCTCATCACGCCCTGATATGTAATAATCGATACACATAAGTTGGACCCTAATACTACTTAAAACTCGAACATGTTTGATCTAAATATTTCCCTTTTAAGTTTTACTGGAATGATTTTGTAGAATGGATGATAAGCTCTTATCCAATTCAAATGAAAATGGGTATGGTACAGATGAGAAAACATAGAAGTTTAAGACCAAGGCTTACTAGCAACCTGCCAAATCCTTACAGTAGTCTACAGTGCTTGCAAAGAGGTACTAAAGCTTTATACAATGTTAAACCACCTCATTCAAGCTAGAACTAGAGGCTATTCCACCAAAACAAAAATAGAGTACAATATGCAAATGAGCAGGTTCGTAGTTGTTATAATGCAGTCCCAAGCTGCCTAGCAAAAATTCTTTCTCTACCCAAAGCGCCTATGTGTCAACCTTACCCAGTAACTTCATATAGAAACAACACAAAGAAAGATACAACAGCTAAAGAGATTGTGTAGAGCTCAGTTTCCTTTCATTTTAGCATTCATTCAGGGCGTATAATGTTTTAAATTCAATCTTAGGCTGTATGTCTTTTAATTCAGCAATCAGCCAAAGAGGTGTTGACAGAGCCTGTGCTTTGCAGTCCAAATCAGCAGTAATAATCTTCATATGGCTGGTGAAGAAGCATAGATAGTTCTGCGTCCCAGACCGTTTCAAAAACACTAAATTTTCCTATCGTTGCTGATAAAGAATAGGCAGTCCCAGACTACCTAGAGAAAAGCCGTTAAAAGAGAAAAACAATGATGTACAAATTTTCGAGCCATAATCCCAATGCAGCCATCTGCTCTCATTCAATAAGTCTAGTATTGCCCATTACTAAGCGAGACTACCATCTTCCAACCAACCTGTCCAACTATGATAACGCTTGTTTCACTCCTGGAGGATGTAGCTATAATTCCTTCCTTCACTCTTTCTAGTCATGAGTTTATGTTCAATTGGTAGCAAAGAACGCAGCACTATGCTCTCTCACTGGCTTGTTCACATTTTAGGTCCCAGTCCTAGATTATGAATCATGATAGATAGTGTAGTGAACTTGGTCAAACCTTTAGTTGAAGGAGTAGTTCCAGCCAAGGCATAGGAGTCGTCAGAGAATCTTCTGCCATGTTTCTGCCTTCTTTCTGGAAAAATCTGTTGACATGATCAACCTGCATACCAAGAGAAGTTCATAACTTAAACTACATTCATACAAGCGCATTAAATTATCCATCTGTACAGTACTCTAAATGAGTTGGGACTGAAGACTTTTCTTGCCTGTGGACAGAAGACATTGTTGCAAGGCAGCTGAGGTGTGTCCAGCATGCACAATTTCGTCACCAGCAACTCTGGTGTGGGAGCATCAAATGGCCCTCCATTAATTGAATGGGACTCTGATAGCCTGTCCAAGAAAGTTCTTATCTCATGGTGGTCCTCATTAGACCTTTCACTAGAAATTGTACTCCCAAATCTGTACGAACTCTTTCTGAAGCTGGCAGCTCTCATGTTTTTTCTTAAACAAGCAACACGATCAGGCATTTGCTTTAAACCATTCCCTATTTGAGGAGTGTCAAACTGCTCCAGCCTCAGAGCATCGCCCTTCGGTGTGCTCTCTAGGCCAAGTTTCAGCAAAGATAAACCATTTTCAGAAGAAAACACTTCGTCTCCAGATTCCTTAGCTTCCTTACTCAAGTTTTGAGCTTGTTCTTTCCAAAATGACAAATGCTCCTGCAGCTGACCAATCTTCCCCCGCAAAATCTCCAAGTCTTTGTCCTGCGGATTGTACAAGCAGCCTTCAGACTTTTAATGACCTGAGACAGTGAAGCAGGGTTCATTCAAAATACACGTGACTCCAAAAAAAACCTCTCTCTCTCTCTCTCTCTCTCTCTCTCTCTCTCTCTCTCTCTCTCTATTTGGCCTTTTGAAGACGTTAATATAACATTTCATCTCTCTCTCTCTCTCTCTATTTGGCCTTTTGAAGACGTTAATATAACATTTCATCTCTCTCTCTCTCTCTCTCTCTCTCTCTCTCTCTCTCTCTCTCTCTCTCTCTGTCTCTCAAGTGTGACAGGATCTCTCAACCGTAAGTGAAGTGTGACAGGATTCTCATACCTTTAGGTCAATGGCATGCTCCAGATTTCTCAATTCCTTAAAGTACTTCTGTTTTGCAGCAGTAGCAGCCGCTGCAGTGACTGCAACAACAAGCACTTTCTGAAGAGGGGCAAATCCATTCCAGGCAACTGTTTCTTTGGGTCCTGTTAGTTTTACAATCCCATCAGAGATTACGTCATCCGCATCCACAAGGAGGCCAGGAAGCGTCATCCAAGCAATTCCACTATTGGCTCCCTTCGTTGGGGAGTGCAATTTCCGCATCGATCCTTTGAGGTTTAATGAGAGGGCTGAGAAACCCCTAGCTCCTGTGTTATGAAAATCAACACACCTTGATCTAGAACACAGAGCTCTGAGTTTTGGGAACTTATTCTGAGGGCTAAGAATTTGACCTCGGAAGGACAAGCATGACAAGCAAGCAAGCTCTGGGCATAGGTTTCCTTCTTTAGACAGCAACGGCTTGGACTCCTTATGTCCATTTTTAATAACAGCAGCTGGCTCGTCCACCTTCTGTGCAGAAGTCTTCTCGGATTGAGTTGGAGGCTGGCAACCAGACCTCCCATGAGCCATATTGTTTCTCTTCTGGTTGATGCAGAATTACCAGGTCAGGATGGCATTCATATACCTGCAGTGAAGGGGCGTTTGGAAGGTAAGCGAGCAAATAGTCAGAATAGCAATGGTAAGGACCACAACAGTAAGATGACAAAAGAGGGTGCCGGCACTATCATGCACAGCTGCTAACAGATAGAGAAGCGTGAGGGCTGATGACTTGGCTGCCGGCTAATTGCTTGAAAGAAATTGGCCGTCAACAGCGATGAGCTGATTTACTGGTAGGGACGATGCCTTTCTCATTATGACAAGAACATGTTTGACATATTGATGAGGGCGTTTTACAGAGACTTTGAATTACCCTCAAACTTAGAGCCTGAAGGTCGCGGTCATGGAATCCTACTACAGAAAGCTTGGCAGGAAACTCGCATGGCAGAAATCATCAAGCAAAAGCTTCCCTTCTTGTCAGCATTGAATAATCTTCGCACAGACGGTTTTTGTTTCACAATCAATCAGTTCTGGTTTTTGAAGCTTCGCAGCAGAAGACTAGACTGGTGGGGTAAACTTAAATGGTTATTCGAGAATCAACAGAGAAGAGAATATGGTGACGATGACAACGCCTACTGAAAGGTATGGAAGACAAATGGCGAGAGAAGAGCGAAGGATGGAGAAGAAAAGTGTGCGTGTGTGCGTGTGTGTGTGTGTGCGCTCGCGCTTTAAGACGAAAGGGGAATCGCCTACCTCTCTCGCGCTCCTACTGCGTTTCTCCTTCTCCAGGCTGTTGTGGAGGTCCCTTGGGCCCTGTCGTTGTGTATGGACTGTGGAGTCATGGACCGTTGAAGCTGATGTGTTTCTCTATTTATGTTAATCTGGCCCTTTGTTCAAATTTAAAATTCCACCAATCATGTCTCTCCAAACTTCGCCTCTAATCATCACCAGCCTTGCATGTATAGTATAGATATGCTAAGAGGGCTTTCTCACGGCGAGTTATTAAAATTGTGAATATAGAAGGAGACTTTGTTTTGAGAAGCTTGTTTGGCAGAGTTTTCAACTCTAAAGAAGCTTCTTCACGTTAGAAGAACAAGTGCTAGAAAGTTATTCAGGCAACTGTTGAGGCCTTTATCACAAATGTGGCATCCAATGGACAGGAGATACTCCAACAAGAAAATGTGCTCTCACTATGCAGATTGAAAGCTGCAAAAAGTTCACTTCAACGACTAAAGAGAATCAAGAATGAGCCTCAAGATGGGAAAGACGTTGGCCCCAATGAGCTAGTTGCTAAGTCTTTAGCTACTCGCTCGGCATTCTTCGGTGACAATTTCACCCTCCATTGATGTGCAACACTCATAGCAAAGACTCCAAGGCAACCCTGTAGATTGCCAAACCAAAATGAGAACTAGTATGGCATATACATGGAGCATTAGAAGCCAGCTCAATCTAGCACTTCACTAGAGAATACACCTTGACTCGATATCTTGCTCAATCCCGTCCCCCTCACCATACACACAAGGGCCCATATGCTCCTCTCACTATTTCTTCCTCAAATGTTCTTTTTGTTGCATTCTTTTTTTTTTTTAAGTGCTCAATTGAGCTTGAATTGCTTAAAGCTTACAAAGTTACAAAGAGCCCTGGCATATCCTTTGCACAGGGTTTTCCAGGAAAAAACACACCAGAGGGGATGACCATCCTGATTAACCTTACTTATGTAACTTGTAGTTCTTACTACAATGTATTTTCCACTAGCACGTTTCTAGAACAGCATTTGTGTCCAAGGGATCACACTGCTTGGGTACAGCACTATTGGAGATTGTTGTAGATAGAGGATGTGCCCAAAGCCAGGTGTTTGATCCAGGAGGTTAAACTATGCAAGGGGTTGGGCAACCCACTTGAGAATTGGGAGTTGAAAACACGAGTGGGGCTTTGTACATATGGTAGTGTTTTTTTTTCTCACCGTGTTTGCTAGTTTTGTAGTTTCTAGGCGAATAAAGGCTTTTTGTGGTTGAACATGAATGGTCAATGAGAGGGTTGGGCAATAATGGCGCAGCTAAAGATGGTCGATGCTATGAAGGGTGCAATGCAGGGATAAGACGGCTCTTAAGGGCATGCCAAAGTGGCTAGGAAGCAATGAAGATCAACGATAGACAAATGGTAACAGATACCTATGCTTGATGTGGTTTTCAGGGCCAAAATGCTATGTTATGGTGCCTATCAGAGGTGGATGTTTGAAGTGTGCAAAGTGCAAAAATGGGAGTGCCAAAGGTGACCCTCATTGTGGTTTACAGGCTGGTCTAGATGGCTCCCGAAATGGAGCTCTCAATACAGTGGCTCTTACTATGCATATGTCAGTAAAAAGTTCCAAATCATCGATGAACTGGAGCCCATAGCAAGGTCGTGCCTAAAGAAGGGAGTTCCCAAATGTGTGGACACCCTCTTGCAGACTAAACCCGTGAAGTCACTGATTTTCTGGACACCCCAGAACAGGTGCAAGAGGGATTCATTCGTGTGCTTGCACATGGCACAGGTACATTCGGCAAGACCTCTAGCTTTGGCTTTGTCTCCAGCTGGGATGAAACCAAGTAAAACTCTCGAAGACTTTGTCCGTCTCTTCACACTTGGCCCTCAAGATGTTCCCAAGTACTTGACCTCATTTGCTTGCTGCCCACTTTTTGGAGACGATCATGTTGAGGTGATCTATCCACTCCTTCGCAAAGCATAGCTTCTCATACATAGTTTTAGTCTTGGGTGAGCTTAATAATCTTTCTCCAGGCCACTTCCAAGCTTTCCAATCACGCAGTGTGGAGCAGGGAGGAAGGGTTAGGTTTGATACCTTTTCTAGTAGTCTTCCAATAAGGAATTCCTCTTGGAGCGAGAGGTTGCAACAAATCTTCAGATGTGCTAAGGTTGCAATGGGGTAAATGGGCGGCTATCGCCAAATCGGTGGGCTGGGCATCCTTCTTTTCATCGCATTCTTACAAGCCCATACTACTCAATCCATGCAAAAGAAGTGATATACAGATTCACTCTCTCAAAAGGGAGAGCTTAGTCGTGCATTGCTCTAATGCTTATCCCATCATCACCCTGAACTATATTTTTTGCACAAGCTCGTTAAGAGCAATTTGTGCAAGAAAATGTGATATAACACAAGAAGTTACTGTACCCTCTGCGCATGCGTGCCATTCGGCTACAACCCCCTTTAAGGGGTTTATATATATAAAGAATGAACACACACACACACACACACACACACACACAGAGAGGCACACACATATGTATGTATGTTTATATACATTTATATATATTTATACATATAGATGTATATATACATACATATACATATCTATGCACACACACACACACACACACACACATATGTATATATGTGTGTGTGTGTTCTTTATATATAAAGGGAGTTTTAGCCGATCGGCACGCAGAGGCCATTCAACAAGAAGTTATTGTCCCCTCTGTGCGTCGTTCGGCTACAACCCCTTTAAGAGATTTACATATATATATATATATATACAGATGATATAACCTATAACCCTTGCTTTCAACATTGTAACCAGCAAAGATACATTTCACAGCCTTATCATCCAGTTTTGTGCATTGTTTTTGTAGCACTAGATCATAAGCCAAACAACCAAAAATACGCAAGTGAACAATAGATGGCTTCTTATCATGACATGCCTCATATGGAGTCATAGATTGCAAAGCTTTTGTAGGACACCTATTAAGTATGTAGGCAGCACACATGATAGCCTCTAGCCAAAAATCATGTGGCAAAGCTTGACTTTTGACCATGCCTCATGCCATGTCCATAAGTGAACTCTTTTTCCTTTTAGCAACACCATTTTGTTGAGGTTTATAAGGCACTATACATTGGGTTTTATTGCACAATTAGCTAGAAATGCATCAAATTCTTTTGACATATACTCCCCCTCTCAGTGAGAACAGAGGGTGGCCACATTACAACCAGAGACATTTTTAATCAACATCAATAACTATTTGAATCACATAAACACTTTGTACTTAGCCTTAAGTGGATATGTCCATGTACGCCATGAGTAATCGTCAATGAAAGTCATGAAATAGAAATTGTTACTAAAAGGAGGCTCACAAACATCACCCTGAACAAGCTGCAACTTGCGAGTAGCCCACACTTAACCATCTTTCAAAAACCTAGAATGATGTATTTTTCCCAAAACATAGCCTTTACGGACATGCTTAGACGGTGCCTCCAAAGGGGCAATGAGGCAACCATATCAGATTTCTACATACGCATCAAACTTGCAAAATTTAGATATTTAAAATGTGCATGCCATAGTTTAGCATCTAGAATAGCTTTAGAATCTATAACTGCATTTGCAAATTTTTCCACACACTTTTCATAAGGATTGTGCTTGTATAATCTATGAGACAAGGTACCTGATGCCACAATAGTATAACCTAAAGTAAGAGTGTGAACATTGCATATATCGTCCACAAACTTTACAAAAACAAGTCTTGCTAATACAATAATAGATAGCAGGTTCTTCTTGATTCTAGGCACAAATAGTACACTATAAAGTGAGAAGAAACAAAAATGATTATAATCTTCCAAGTCCATGAACTATATAAGAGCAGTGGTGCGCCACTGTCAAAGTGCCACACAGATGAATTTGCAAGCTCAATCACACATGCAGCGAAGAAAGGGTCATATTGACATTGCAAATTAAAAGCCTATTCTTCATCAAAAATAAAACTTGCAAATTCTGCAATGGCTGAATTTGAAGACAATTCACTTTCTTTCTTATGTGCCTCTTTAGCCTTTAGCTTAGGACAATGATTTATCAAATGAACAACAACTTTGCAATAGCTGCAATGAAACATTTTTTTTCCTTTTTAAGCACATTTTCTAGAAGGAGTGTTGATATAGGAGGCATTTGTCACAAATGGTTTGCTACTTGAAGAAGGAACGTTGGAAGTAACGGCATTGTTATTTCTACCTCTTCTTTGTCCAAAAACAAATGTTTAGCCGTGTGTTTTCTTGACATAGCCTATGATAATAGCAAACTAACTGATTTAGTAACATTATCATTTTTGTGTAAAACAAGCCTCAAAGTTGAAGTGAAAGTCTAATACAAATATGGTAATTCATCCAAGACGGTTTGTACAAGTGAATGCTCAAGAATGACTTCACCTGCGGCAATAAGTTGCTCATTGTTATTTTTTATTTCAGCAAGAAAAATGTTCATTTTATATTGATCTTTGATTCTAGGTGTTTGACACTTGTATACAATCTATCTAGAATGTCCCCAAGCTTCTTTTGTTGTTTTTACTAAATGAATGTAAGGAGTAATGGTGCGCTTGATAGATAGCACAATCATTGCACGTGCTTGCACATCTCAACTATCCTAACAAGCTTGTTTAGCTATAGGTAAAACAACACGAGTAGTAGGAGGAAAACTGCTAGAACAGCACATCTACTGATTCACCTCCTGATGCTCATCAAAGCTCACCCAAATCAAAGAAATTGAGCTAGGGGGGTACTACTGACTATGCTCAGGAGGATCCAACCTACTCTAATAACAATTGTTGAAGTTAGGGTTGTAGGAATGCACACATACCTTGGAACTCAAGAGAAGCTCAAGGCACACAATGCCGAATTTTTTACTTGGTGTGCAAATATGAAATAAGATAGCCCTAGAGTGATGAGCGTATGTGCAAATAATGGGGGGGGAAATCTCCTAGTGAGGAAAAACACATCATCATCATATCCATGGTAACATATACTATCTCTATGGTTCGTGATGATAATATTCAGATTTCCCTATTGAGGTTATTCCAATGCAACTAGATTTTCCAAAAGCAAAGTTCTTGGAAAAAACTCTATAAATTTCTCTAGTATAAGTCCTTTGAAATTAGGTTATACCTACTTTGCAAAGTAGCATGCCTATATTGGACATATATTTCATATCGTGGTTTGCTTCATTTTGAACTTCTAAATCACCTTCTTGTTGATCAGTTCCTTACTGTTCATATCATTTTTTTGCTTATTTTGTTTCTTCTTCTTTGTGTTGATTGCTTTTTGTTTTGGCTACTTTCACCAAGTCCTCTATTCCATCCATTGCCTCCAATCTTGTGAGTGTATTTTGTATTCCTTCTCAGCCCTTTCAAAAACTACCAAGCCAAGATATCATTAGTCAGCCTTTCAATTTCCCCACCAATCCTTTTCCCAACTGGTTGAATTTTAATGCATAATCCTCCATGATATTTTCCATTTGATTGTCTTACTCTTGCTTAGCACATCATTTGGTGTTTTCTCTCTTCAGAATCATCCCAAAGATAATGCTTGCAAAGTTATTAGCAAGAAATTGATTGAACCGTGGAATTACCTTACCTTCCAGAGTGGCCTCAAAGTGATGAATCTTTTCTGCAAGACAATCAAGTTCTTGCTTTTCTTTTTTCAAAAAAAGTCCAAATTTGACCTTGAGATTGATGATCTGTTGCACCATGTTCGGTTATACTTGTGGAAAGGTCTTGGTTTTGTTGTATTCCTTGCAATGGGTCAAAAAATCTTGATTGCTCCTCACCAAAATCAACTTTGCTACTACAACACCCAACAATTGTGCCACTCCCTTTAAAAATTATTTGAGAAAGTTCCCAACTGTTGTAATTCCCACTCTTTTAGGCTTGGTCAAACTTGGCTTAAGCCTTAAGCATTTCCTTAAACTGCCAAATCAAGAGGTCCTCCAATATCCCATTCACTTCCTGATGTCAGAGCATGGTTTGTCGGTTGCTCCACAATGAGGCCAAAAAAGAGCGCATAAAATATTGGCAAAGCGATTGGAGCAACTTCAAGTGAAACAAAGCACATCAACCTACACACTATCTCGCCAATAGGTAGTTGTGGTTGTAGACAACACAGTTAAGGAGGGGGGAATGCTATTTGCCTTGCTAACTTAAGAGTTCCAAAGATACATCTATAAAGTGCTATTGTAGATTTTGTTATTGTTTTGATAAACTTGGACATATATAGCCTCACATTTATGTAATTTTAGAGTCTATCTGTGTAATCATCAGCTAAGTGGATCAAGGCTAAGCGCTTCCAAGTTGTATCAACTTGACTCTAGTCACATATGGCTATGAGATTATTTATTTTTTGAACATAGACCATTTGGCTAAGATATATAAGGCAGCTTTTGTAAAACTAGAGAGCAAGTCTCTGTCTGTGAGTGTTGTGTACTCTCCCTCTTGCTTTTGCTACTCATTTCTCTCTCATGGATTGTTTGTTTGGAGTGCCATTAGGCCTATGCTGGGATTTTAAAAAAGGTTAATTCTATATTTTCTCTTTTAAAATAGGCCGTTTTTACCAAAAAGAGAGGTAAATAACTTGATTTTATGATATGTGTTTCAATTTTTTTAAATAAGCTTTCCCCACCCCTCTCCTCTCTCTCTTACATTGAAACCACTTTCTCTCACTTTGATGTTATTAAAGGAAGCACTTTTCATCCCTCCACTTGTCTGAAAAGAAAAATTATTACATTCTCTATGCACTCTCTCTCTCTCTCTCTCTCTCTCTCTCTCTCTCTCTCTCTCTCTCTCTCTCTCTCTCTCTCTCTCTCTCTCTTGCTCTCTCGTATATCAAAGCCACTTTCTCTCTCAATCATTAAAGGTACATTCTTTGCTGCCTAGATCTAACAAAAAGTAGAGATCTCCTAAGGTTGCAAATCTACTATCTCTCTTCCTTCATTGTGTCTCTTCCTCCCTCTCTCTGTCATGCTTCTCTATCTCCACCTCTAGCTTAGAGCAATGGGAGAGTCTATTCTACCTACATGCGGTAGCATTTCTCTCTCTAGCACATCCATGAGCAACCATAATTTGAATTGAAAGGGGTCTAACCAACATTCCCTCCCTTTATTCCCTCCGCAAAATCATCTAAATCTCATCTCTGTGAGTTCTTTCTGGTTTTTTCCTCCATAGCCAACATCGTTTGCTTTGAGTTGCTCCATTATGAATCACTAGTACACCTTGTCTCTTTAATTAGCTTGATCAAGCTCACTCTAAATGTCATTCAGCCCCCTCCCATTTCAAGACATTACTAACAAGCCAAAATGGTATCGTGTAAATGATGATTTGGAGCAAGAATATGAAATTATCTAAGTTGCATATCCAATCCCGATGTTGCAGATCAACTACAAAGAATTAGGTGCAAAGCAATCAATTTATGGGTTGATGGTCATATTTACCCCAGTGATCTTCTAACCAATTTGCATCACCATCAATTTGAAATTTCACTGAGCTATCGCATTTTATGGGTGATGGAAAAGGGCCTATCTGGCTATTACAAGAGCTTGTATTCTATGTTCTTTGATGAAATGGAAGCAAGAAAGAAACTCTTTGGTGCATACTCTTTCGTTGTAATTGAACTACGTCAAGGAAATTCAAAAAGTACAAGAGAAAGCCAATGAGAAGACCAAGCAGCTCAATAAGGAAATGGCAAAGCTCAAACAGAGGACCAGCAAAAACAGGAGCTAGAGTGGTGGTGGTTGGACAAGTACGTTCAACCCCAGCACACTGGACGTAATATGTAACGTTAAATAAATCATCTCACACACATTCCCATTGGCTTCCACATTCGCAAATGCAAGAGACAAGTGATGTTCATGCTAAATGTATGCGTCAAACCTAGTATAGGCAAGGGTTTACACTTTTGACATCTATTCTATAATTTTTGCACACTATTGAAGCTTTATTTGAACATGTAGGCATTTGGTATGCATGATGATGGGAATCAATTTTGATGCTCAAGCAATAGGATGTATTCTATTGCAACACATTGTCTAGCCAAAGGAGCTTGTCGAGCTATTCGATGACCCATCTAATGGTAGCATTGCCAAAGTTTATTGCCACAAGTATTATAATGAATTGAAGAAAATTGTGCGGCTTCACGAAATGATGGAGGTATGTAACAGTGTAGGAATAAGTTTCAAAGCTTACAAAACCTTGTGCAGAGCCGTCATGCTAGGACATAGGACAAAGGGGCTTTAGATTGTTGCCAGAACCTTACAATGTTGGCCTTGTGAAGAAATATGCCAATAATGACGTTACCAGCTTTTTAGATGGGTTGCAATGTGTCCAGGGAAGAAAAAAATCATTTCGCTACAGTGAGTTCAGCAATGTGTATGTTGACTTGTTAAAGCTTCAGGAGTCAATGATCAAGTTCTAAGGGTTGCCACAAGAAGAGTGTGATGATAAATTTGTCTTTGTTATGAAGCTCAATGAGTGCCAGCTTGTGAAAGGTCAACGTATCAAAAAGGTAAGCATTACCTTGATGAGCAAGGCCTTGGTGTGCATCAATGTTGGGCTATATGCAGATGAGAATGGAAACACTTGTTTTGGGGCTCAATTGGAGAACAAAATTTGGTGGCTGGTAGCTTTTCATCTCCCACATGAGTCCTTCAAGTTGTATTTCAATCACATTCCGATTGTTGGTGTCATTCAATAACAAAATGAGAAGGACAAAGATTGCAAGTTTTAGGTTTGGGTATGTTCCAAGTTAAATGGCACTTGGCACGAGACTTGAAAACTCTAAATTGTATGTTAGGGTGAAAATAAGGTGCTATGACCCTCTTTCATGCATTTATTGTTTCCATAGTAAAAGTTTTAATGATCACTTATGGTAAGGGTGCAAAGGCCAATAAGTCAAAGGGTGGAAAGAAAAAGGGTGGCAAAGTTGAAGCGAACTCTACAAAAGGTTTTCCCACTACACAAATAGTGAGGCACTATAAAAAAAAATCAAGGTATCCTTAGTTATGACCAAAGTGTAACCCCTAATCAGTTAAAAAGATCCAACTTGGGATCCTATTCTACACACTTCTATTGGCAAATCTACATGTGTGCACCCTTCATGCACGTTTAAGAATTCTTGACAAGCTTCTAATGCTCCACATAAATTATGCTTGGAACATGGAGCCTGCAAAAAGAACGAAAGAGAACTTGATGCTATTCTATCAAGTGGCAATCTTCATGGTGGAATAGTTAAGCTAACAAAGGACAAAAAGGCATTGGGAACTACACAAGATTGCACCAATAAAATATATATGGGTGGTAGTAAAACAAGGCATCTTTTGGGCTATTCTGACTCCCAAAGTCCCAATGAGTTTCAGTTAGGGAAAAAGGTGTGTGACATAACCACCTACAGAGGTAATGAAGCAACCCTTGGAATTAAGTGTGTTGGTGTGTAGCAGTATGCTGATGATATTTTTAGTCTGCTTGAAAGGGAAAGCTAACCTCTCGTGAGCTCTCCACCTTGAAGTTTGCAATCAAGATTTTCACAGCCCAAATGGTTGATTCCTGGGGAAAAACACACAACACATTACATGGTGGGCAAAACACTTAGTCTCTTTAGTCAAATTGTTTGTGGGTCTGCTAAAATAAAGTCATTTATATGTGTATGCAACACATACTTTTTGCACATGGTGCACTTTTACTCGACGTAAATGGTTCATCGGGCATTTGGAGTAGCCAAGGAATGGAGTGCTCACACTATCAAGCAAAAGCAATCTACTTCAAAAATACACGCCATGGGGGTGGAAGGAAAATGAGCAATGCTTTGCATGAGATGTGCAATTGGTTCTACAATTTTTAAGCGAGATGAGAGAGGAAGAAATCTAGAGTCAAAAGTACTCTGAAATGTAAGGAGGTGGAAGGAAAAGAAGCAATGCTCTACATGAGATGTTCAACTGGTTCTACAAAATATTAGCGGGAAGAGAGAGGAAGAATATTAGAGTCAAAAGTGGTCTAAAATGCAAGATAACAAAAGTGATTAACGTGAGGGGATCTTAATCATATTATGCCTCAGGTGCAAGAGATCGTCTTTGGTGGTGGTTAGAGACCAGACAACATAATGGCAGGCATTGGATAGAAAACTAACAAATTCTTGTCAAATTTATCATCTCTATTGTAAACATGCATATTATGCCAAGTGACTTTATAGCAGCACAATTAGTGGTTTTGTGTGCAAGGTTTTGTCTTTTTTTGAATTTTTATTAAGTTTTTTAGTTTTTTTTAATTACTATATAAGTAAAAACAAAGGTCATTTCTCATGTGCACGTTCTAAGAGATCCTCTCAAGTATGCACGACCATGCACTCATATCTTGCACCCCATGGATGACACGCAACACCAAACCACTGCGCACGCCAATGGCACCACCACTTACAATATAAATCATTACCCTCATTTCAAGTGGAATCCACTGTATCAAATCCACAACCTCATTCATCCATCTAGGTTGTAGAGATCCCGCAACCTCCCCCAAAGGTGATCCAACCTCTATAACATGCTCATGAAGTACCTCAGCCTCCATAACCATCAAATAAGGACAATCAAACTACCATGTTGCAAATATTCAGTGATCTTTCATTGTTGAATAGTTCCACCCACACACCTTTGCCAGATCCATCCCCCTTTCTACACTACAAATGGAAGGAAGAGTGGATGAGAAAAGAAGGGTGTTGAAGTTTAAGATGGTGGTCCTATTCTTAATGGAAAAATAGTGTTTATCATCCCATAGCATGTACCTTAATCTACCATACAGGGTACGTTGCGCAAGTTTGGACCATGTGTAATGAAAACGGTTAGGAAGGTCGTACCACATGACCCTAAATCAAAAGTGCAAGATGCCAAGCATATCAAGAGAGCCGGGGAGAAGCAGAGGAAAGAGGAGATAGAAAAAGAAGCCCTGAAAAAGATGAAGGAGGAGCAGCGGCAAAGAGAGCAAGAGGAGTGGGTAAGGGCTGATTCCAAGAGATCCCACCTTGCCAATTTACAAGCAAGAGCAGAGGCAAATAAGAAAGCAGTGAAGGATAGAGCATAAAATACCCAGCAAGGTGCTGCTAGGAGCCCCACCAAGCTTTCACAACATACAAAGAAGAAAAAAAACAAGTTGACACCCGAAGAGTAGCAAAAATAAGAGGAAAGGAGGAAAAATATAAAATGGACCCTCACCAAATGGGCCAAACGGCCAGCTCCTCCATCGCTATCTTCAGCTCTAAAAAAACAAAGATGGAGGCCAAAAACAATGTCTCTAAGAGAGATAAAAATTAGCAATGAGCACATCATCTCTAAAGTGGTTGTCTCTCGAGTGGTTAGGGAAATTATGGAACTAGAGTGCAGTGATTTGTCTACAACTATGCAACGCACTGCCCTAATGGCCTTACATGCTACCTCAGAAAATATACTATCGCTATTCAAAGATGGTGTATCTTGTATGGTGCATGCCAAGAGGGTCACTCTAAAGAACATAGATTTAGCCCTTGCCATCAATCCAACAAAAAGAGGGTTGCCTCTTTAAAAATTAAAATCTCCCCATATAAGCACTCTTTGAGAGTTGTAACCTTTTCATATAATATCAATTATTTGACTTCTCTCATATTGATAATTATTTGTTTAAAATTGTGAATTATTTGTAATTGTACAATTCAAGTTGTTTAATTTAAGTGAGGGTGTGGTGTCAATTATTTTCAGCCACGCATGACCGTAAAAGCTCTCAAAAACCTCGCATTCATAGAGTCATAGTGTGGATGCTAGGGGCAATTGTTGGGCGTTTTTTCGTCAAAATGGGTCGATTGGAGGGTCGGATGGAGCATACAGGATACCAAGGACATGTGGCAGCTCTTGGGGTGAAGCTGAGCAGGCCAAATAAATGCATTGTGCACCATGATGTGCAAGAGGCAATTCTGTCTTCTCCGCATCGTGGTTCACATTGCATGTTTTTTCCCTGCCCCTATTGCACCTCTGGTGCATAGTGCATTGTTTTGTCCTAATCAACCTTGCCAAACATCGCAACACATCCTCGACACCTCGTAGACTCCACCTGGCCCTCCAATTGACACATTTTGAATTGCCTAACGATCGCCCCCTACATCCACATTGCGACCTTTGTAGATTGGAGTTTTTTCGAGAGCCTTTGCAGTCACACGTGGCACACTTGGCCAAAATCAATGTTCTACAAACAAAATTGAGAAACTAGAAAATGTACGATACAAAATTAAATAAAAAAGACAATTCAAGAGACCAAATTTATTTCTTTTATCATGGACTGTTAATCTTTTTGCTAATTACATCTACTGGTATGGGATGAACAACGGGTCTCATGTCAAGTGTCTTTAAAATTTCTTCATAGTTTGTCACCACTTAACCTAAGCTTAGGGCACAATGGAACAGGCATGACCCAAGGTGCTTGCTTGAAAAGGCATACAGAGCAGCCTTGCGATCCACTAGTATACATTTGTTGGCATTAAGAGTGAGGGGGTCCACTAATGACATCACTCAATGCTTTGCACTTGAGTAGCTATGCACAACCATGCTTCAAGAACTCTGAGTGAGAAAATCAAAGAATGGATGGTCTCAAGTGGCTCAGGTAGTGTCATAGTGAGCCATCCATACCAATGGACACGTTTTGAGAGCCTCTACTTTGGATAGCTAGCTTGTCGAGATGATTTGTAGTCTACAAAACATTTAAAGAACATTACCTCTAATTGTAAGAAAAGCATAGACAATTGTTAAGGTCTAAGAATTTTTTAACTTCGTATCGTCATCCATTCTTCAAGAGCTTTCCTTGTAAGTTTGATGCTCAAACCATTGTCTCCACCCATTGAAATCAATGGTTGTGGAAAGCACTATTGGGCACACTCTCATAAAAGGAAGCACAAGATTTTATTTCCACCAGGGTGCTTGTCACCGTTGCACCAAATTTTGTTCGTTTTCATTGGACAGGTAGGAGAGGTGGGCCAAGAGGGTTGTGAAGAAGCTTGTGTTTCTGTAGAAGAACTACATGAAGAGCAAGAAGCTTCATTTGTTTCGTCTACGATTGAGCTGAGTGAAACAAATCGTTCTCGCTTGGGTACCCAAACTAGCTCCATATCAGGTATATAGTATTATGTGATCCCTTCCCACAATCTTCAATCGACTTTATCATTACAGAATTTGGCTCACATGGGACTATAGGTGATAGGTAAGAACACAATCTATGTTTAGGCACCCAGATTTGATCATTCCATTCATAGTAGCCTTGGGCTTCCAATAGTCATTTAGGAATCCAATGCAACGTTTTCATACATTTCTTGGAGTGAATAGGGTGTCTCTTACAAGGCTCCTATTTTTTAGCATAAAAAATGGTCGCTAAAGAAGCTTTAGGGACCTATTTGTATGTTTTCTTTGTTATATCATGATGGGTCTTGTGTGTCTCAAGCTTTGTTTCAGCTATAGAAGTTGAAGTTGTAGAGGGTTGGGCTATAGTTATAGATGGTTCAACATCTTGGACATGCACTGTTTTGGGTTGTATTTTTTTGAGAGGTGATATCTCAGAGACTAGCACTTGAGTGGCAAGGCTAAGAGTTGGTTTTTGTGTTGTGACACTCCCATTCTCCCAATCAATAGTGCATTTGGTCTCTATCATCCATGTGCATCCTAGGTTTATATTGTCTTCTATAGTTTCAGCAGGCATGACCAAAAAGTCTTGAGCTACAACCCCATTGTCATAACTGACAAAAGTGTGCCAAGTTCCAAAAATCATAGTTTTTTTCTTGGTGATACCCTTGACTTTGATAGTACTCTCAGCTAGAGATGGATTTCCTAAATGACACCACTCCATATGATAGCATATTATATTTAGCACTTGTGTCCAATAAGGCGTTATATAGCATTTTCCCATAGGCACTATTTAACTCAATAGGGTATCGTAGAGGTGTGTTAGAGCCCAACCAATCATCCTCTATTTCAAACTGAAATGCATGTGTGAATCCAAGGTTGGCCTCTTGTTGGCGTCTAATACGTTGTTGTCGCTCCTTAGCCTCAACTTGCGTTTGTATCTTTTTCAATTCTGCTTGTGCCTGGCTTCCTTTTTTTTTATGGATGGCACATAGCTCCTCTTGGCTTAAAGGATCATAGTATCTTTTAAATTTACTCCCATTGAGGAATCCAATGGTTTCAAATCCATCAAGAGTTTCCACACAAATGGTACCTTGTGGGGTGATTTTGCATACTCTATATGGTCCTTTTCCCGCATATGTCAACTTTTTCTTTTTGTTACGCACTTCATACATAAGGAATTTATCCCCAACCTTAATATCTTTGTCCTTTAGATGACGGTCAAACCATTTCTTTCTCCTATCTTTCTCCACAAGTGCATTTTGTACAGCCAATTGTCTTTCTTCATCTAACCTCTCAAGGATATATAAACGCTCAACTAAAGGGTTACCATCCCAACCTTCTTGTGAAGCTACCCATAGACTAGGAATTACAAACTCCCATGGCAGAACTTCTTCTTGGCCATATACCATTTTGAATGGTGTATAATTAATAGCCACTTTGTAAGCAATACAATAAGCTCATAGAGCTGATGTCAGCTTCAAATCCCAATTTATGCGATGAGCTTCCACTGTTTTGGTCAAGATAGAAATTAAGGTCTTGCTAGTGCTCTCAGCTTGGCCATTTTCTTGTGGATAATAAGGCATGGACTTATGGTGGGCTATCATGAAGTTTGTCGTGAGTTCCTTTATCACCTCATTTATAAAATGAGTACCATTTTCACTCATAATCTCAAAGGGACAACCAAATCTTGTAATAATGTTCTCAAAGAGAAACTTATGAGTTGACCTTGCACCAGCCTTGCGTGTCGCCTTGGCTTCCGTCCACTTTGTCACATAGTTAGTGGCAACAATAATATATCGAGATTGGGTGTTACAAGCTGCCAGACTAATGGGACCTACAGAGTCTAAACCCCATTTTTCAAATGGTTGAGTCACGTTAATAGGATGTAAGGGCATCTTATCCTTATGTTGCGTAATCTTATAACGTTGGCATTCATCACACCCTTTTGCAAAAAGTGATGCATCTTTGAATAAGGTAGGCCACCAATAGCCTGATTGCAACACCTTTCTAGCAAAGTTGTTCCCATGAGAAATGTCCTCCGGCTATACCCATGTGGGCTTCTTGCAATATGTATAAATACTCATCCTCACGAGCACAACATCTAAGGATATCGTCCTTCCCTAGCTTGTAGAGAGTTCCTACAATTAGAGAATAAGGTTCACATTCTTTTAATAGTTTTTGAGCTATATCTTTATGAAGCTCTTTGGGTGGGAAACCATTAACTAAAAAGTCCACAATCTTCTCACTCCATCCAGGCATGGTCTTGACTAGGAGTAGGGAAAAAAAGAGCAATTCATCATCGATTCTAGTAGGGGCTTCGCCATTGGGTATGTGAGACAAATGATCCACCATGACATGTCTTTTATCGAGTCTCACCACAACGGTAAAATCAAACTCAAGAAGAATTAACAACCATCGTGTAATTCTTCTCGTGAAACAAGGTTTGATGCTCTACATAGAAAATAAATTTGTTTGCAAGAAGGTAGTAGCAAAAAATTTTCACTGCGTAAATCATAGCTAAACCTTCCCACTATGTAGTAGTTTAGTTTCTCTCAACATCATTCTCTCTACCTATATGGCAAAGTTAAGCAACTCTATTTGGAAACTTTAGAGAAGCTGCCACACGTTCAAACCATGGTGCCTTTGACAAAACATCGTCATTTTTAAGTGGGCAGATAAAGACATCTTTTGTGTTCACAGATCCTGCACATTGGAAATCATCTTTCCAATTGTGCATAAGCTATTCCAACATGCCTAACAAGCCAACATAGTCTTAATGCCCCAATCGGTTTGGCTCCTTGTGTATCGGTGACCTCTCTTCGTTGAGGGAGAAGGAGATTAGTTCTGGTGTGCTTTGGATGAACTTCATCATCTAAAGTCATAAGACTTTACTGTATCCACAGCATATCTTTCTCTTATGATTGGTTAATGACTATTCTATCATAGAGATCCATCTACCTTTCATGAAGGATGTCTTCCTCTTCTCTAAAGAGAATGATGATCTAGCTCAGCAAAGTGTACTTTTTTAGATGTCTATTGTAGGGTCCTTGAGGGATTCCCTCCTCTTGAGTAGCAAAAATCATTCAAGAGTTTTGTTTACACCAGAGTTTGCAACGTAATAAAGTGTATTCTTTTATAAACATATGTGTACTTATTGGGGATGGCACACACATCCCATTTTGTAATTAAACATTCAACTTGTATATCAATACTGCACGATTTGAAAACAATGAAATACAAATTTTGTCCAAATTTTGCCTTGTCTCTATGTTTTGAAGTTGTATCGGTGGTCTTTCATGCATATTTTCATGGGGAAGCCTCACTATCTACTATGTTTGATTGGGTGGCAGAGCCAACAAGCTCTTCCACCCCAAAATTTTTGCATCAGTAGCTATGTGTCTTGATAATTAAGGATCTACAATGTCAATATTAGCATCGGAATCACAATTGCTATTATCAATAATTGTGATATTGATGCAAGTAATAATGCTTTTATAGATGCTCATACCACTACATTGCTTTCAATGCTTTGATAAACATGTATATCAATGCCACGGGCATAAAAATCCCATTTAGAAAACATTGGTATTTGGGTCTATTTTAAGACTCCCTTATAGTGGCTCTTTATTGACACAAATTAAAAGTGGATTTATGGAGCTGATCTCCCCTCCAAAAGGGATTTCATTAGTTGCTCCTCTTTATGAGAGGGACTTTGAATCAATCACATCTTGCTTGTGCCCCTTGACATTTTTGGATTAAGAAGATTGATAACTCCATAATCCGAAAACATAGCAATTGTTAAGGAGTCCATTTAGAAAGAAGGATCCCTCCACATCAAAGCTTCAAAAACTCATCAAGCCAAGAGGCCTTTTGAGATTTAGGAGAGATGACAAAAGAAGTAGTGTGCAGTATACCTTCATACATAGGAGTCTATGTGTGTGTGTCGAGAGTAGGAGAAGAGACCTTGGAGAGGAACCTTCTTGCATGAAAAACTAACTATAGACTAGCCCTACATGAGCCAAGTTGACCCCTAACCTCTATGCATGCTATTCTTGGTGAAAATAATGAAACCAACCCCTCACCACTAAGCATTCTATTATTGGTGAAATTTTTTTCTGCCTTTTGTGTGTAAAGTTGCGGATGAGGGGAGATTGAGGTTCCTTGCCCCACATTAAACCAGGGAGCCCCCTCTTGGACCTTTCCCACCTTCTCCACCACCCATTGTTTCCTTGTCAATCAAGTTTAGCCTTAATGTCCAATTCCCCCCTCTTGGTGGTTAACCTTTTTGTACAGTTCGTGATGCATATGGGACCCATTTTAATATCATAGTAGTCTCGTAAAAACATGTCAAATCCAAAATAAATTTCCTAGGGACTTTAGAAATTATCACCGTTAGCAAGCCAAGAATTCACCGTCTTGTTGACTTCTCCCTCATTTGGCTAAACTTTCAGCACAGTCCCTGAGACATACAATACCCATTTTGATGTCGTATCGCTCCCATAAAGTCACATCAAGCTCAATAATGGATTCACTAGGGACTTTTAAAGGTAGCATGATTCTTCTCACAATAATAGGTTATGAATTCACATTTCTACCATCTTTGTAGTTCTCGTTCCTTTGACTATTTGTACTTTATCTCTCTAGAATGGACAATTCAAGTGAGAGAATGTTAGTGATAATACCTAGCCGCTAAGGTGGATGGATATTAGTGCCATTCATTAGTGGTTGGCATAATGAAGTTAATCACAATTTAGATAACAAGTGGGCTCAACATAAGTGCAAAAGAAAGTAGTAATGCATTGTACTAAATTTGAACAAGATACATAGTGCTTTTTATATCCCAAAGCAAGGTTACTAAAAGCATAGAGATCATGGACCACCTTCAATGCAGTCTTTGGAATTTATCTAACATAGTCTTCATGGGTCATGGATGTATATCATGCAAGGCATGAATGCCTCATGGAAAGAGGTAAGAGGGAAATCCCTGGCTAGGATTATCCCTACAAACTCCCCCGTAAACCTAGTCATGGTGATGCCCTTAGAAGAAGTGATACATCTAGGATATTGTGATACACTAATACATCATATTGCATCAACTTGATTCATCACTATGGTTCACAAGGTGTTCACTTACTATACCTAGGTTCAAAATACTAGAGTACATTTAGAATATTCACAAATGTAATTGCATGATCTTGAAGTCGTAGAAGCAGAAGGTGCATCATGTTGTTCTTCAGAGTCGTCTTGAGCAGCCGTCATATGAACTCTTCCTTTTTATCTGTCGTCGTAATTTCTTGGTCTTGAATATCCTCCTTGATCCTTCTTGAAGCATCTAAATGAAGGGTGTCCTATCTTGTGGCATATGCTGCATCATGCATGGATTGTTCATGTAACAATCCTTTGTAGCATGTTTTGACCTACCACACTTCTTGCACTTTGATTTGTTTGATGAAGCTATATAAGTGCCTCTTGATTATTCCTTAAGGTCCTTCTTCTTCTCATGGTCTTGGAGTGAATTTATGGTGTCTTCTAAACTTGGTGCTAGGTCCTTTTTCGTGAGGACGGTGACAATTTGATCGAAGGTGTCTTCGGGCACAACTTTGAGTAAAATAGCAACCTTGTCTTCATCGTCAATAGGGCACTTGTTGTAAGTCAGTTGAGTGCAAATGTATTTCATCCTATTGACCAAGGATGCTACATCTTCACCTACCTTCACGCTAATACAATACAATTGCATTTTGAAAGCTATTTTAGATTTGTTGGTCTTGGCACCAAATTGCCTCTCTAAGGTAAGCCATGCCTCATATGAGGTCTTACACTCATCCAAATAATGTATATGATTATCATCCAATGACGTAAGGAGGATTCCTGAGGCTTGTTCATATTTCTCCTGAAATTTTGTCTGACTAGCTCTAGTCTCTATCCTCTCGCTCTCTTCCAGAGGGCAAACAACTGACCACAAGTTTTTAAGCATTGAGTAGCCCTTAACTCTGGCTTGCCATGTGTGGAACCCGTTACCATCAAATACGATGAGAGTGTCTTTGCCCATGATACTCGAGAAGTCTTACCGAAGAGATAATCTCTTGGTAGTTTCTAACCACGTCACAAAGTTGGCCTACAAAATAAAAGCAAATGATCGTAAAGAAGAAGTGGATAGTGCTCCCCCTTTAACAGAGCTCGAGAAAAAGTTATTATAGCTAAGCTTCTTAATGTGAATAACCTCTTAACGTGACTAAGAAGGCTTCCATTGCATAAAAATATTTGCAACTGGTGCAAAACAGTCGATGGCAAAAGCTATAGCACCAAGGCTTGAGAGGATGGTGAAAGTGAGGGCTGAGGTTGTGCTTGGTTGAGTTGTGAGAACTACACGGGTGTGAAGAAATGTCGTCAGGAAAGCTGAATAAACTCAACATCAAGGCTATGAGCAGAATGAGGATTTTTGCATAGATGAAAGTCAAAGAGGCCTTGTTGCTTCCTCCTTTGAGGATCTAGACTTAGATATTGTAGCTGTCGGGAGGGTTATGGTGGTTCCTCTTACAACAACGAGTGTTTTCTACAACTGTTGATGGATAGGCCCTTGATCCTTCTTGGTGAGAAGGATTGATGGCAGCCTTAAGCGAGATCTAAGACTTAGATATGGTAGCTATCGGGAGGGTTATGGAGGTTCCTCTTACAACAACGAGTGCTTTCTACAGTTGTTGATGGGATAGCCCCTTGATCCTTCTTGGTGACAAGGATTGATGGCAGCCTTAAGCGAGATCTAAGACTTTGATTATAGCACAACATGAGTTCATGGGCTTGAGCCTCTTCTACAACAATTGAGGTTAAAGAAAAGCCAAGAGCGCAGCAAGCTTACTTGCAAGGCTGGTGATGGGGATAAGTGAGGACGAGCAGAGAATGAGTAGAGCTGGCAGATCTTTAATGTAGAGGGTGATCTGTTTGTGCATTGTGGTGCTCGCACAGAGTTCTTTTTTTATTTTTTTCTTTTTTTGATAATGTGTGGTAGCCAACACTTGACTTTAGCTTTCAACAAAAGCTATTCAAAATTAGCCTCAGTCCACCAAAAACCCACGTTCCCTTCAATCCTTTGAATACCTTTAAAAAATGAAAACCCAAAAAATACTAAATAATGCAAGCATTTGGATTCAATAGCAGGAGGTCAGAAGAAGGGTCCACACTTGATCTAACGTAGAGTTGATGATGATTCATATTCGCTCTAAGTGGGTCTAGAAATGAGATCAGCCCTAATGGCTCTTATACCACATGATAATACCTAGTGCACTGGGACGTATGGGTATTAGTGTCGTTCATTAGTGGTTGACATAATGAAGTTAATCACAATTTAGATAACAAGAGGGCTCAACGTAAGTGCAAAAGAAAGTAGTGATGCATTTGCGCTAAATTTGAACAAGATACATAGTGCCTTTTATATCCCAAAGCAAGGCTGCTAAAATCATAGAGATCATGGACCGCCTACGATGTAGTCTTTGGACTTCATTTAACATGGTCTTCATGGGTCATGGATGTATATCATGCAAGGTATGAATGCCTCATGGAACGAGGTAAGAGGTCAATCCCATGGCTGTTTATTCCTACAGTTAGGTGAAGTGGAACAATAGAAATCACTTTGAATGATTGACATTGTGCAAGATACTTAGAAATAACAACACCACAAAGCGGGGATTCATGTCAAAACCAAGCAGGATTTGACACAAACTCAATTTTCTCTTGGTGTGTTGTTCTACGTATTTGAAGATTCGTCATTCCCATTTCATGCATTGAAAGAGTGTGTGAGCTCAACTAGTTCATTCTTCCTGATTCATGAATCAATCCACCAAGTCTTGAATGCCTTGGTGGAAGTCTGAACATCTTATAAGTAGGCATTGGACTTTACTCTTTGAAGAACAACAAAAGCCATGTTTTCATGTGTTGCCTCATGCAGACTTATGTGCTTCCTGTAGCCAACGGGGGAATGCATATTAGTTTTGGAAATTGTACAAAGACTCAAGATGCATCTTGTGGCACTAATATCTCCCCCCAATGAGGCACTTTTACATCCCACCAAGCTAGCCATGTCTCCAATGAGAAACCTCGCCCCAACAACCATTCTTGCTTTTCAAAATCTCCTAAGCTTTGCCTTGCAAATATCTATCACATTTTTTGTAGATGCATCTCTCCATTGCGGCAGAAAATCTTGTGATCCCGCTAAAAATCTCATACGAATCCACTTGACAACATGTTGAACCATACTTTTCTCCCAATGGAAAACACACAACCTTTCTTCGTTTGAAGGGGATCTTTACTCCCCCATAAAAATCCATGTGCACCACAATCTAGTTTGCACTTGCTCCATCTATGAGTCCTTAACTCCTTGTTTTTGAACCACATTACTTAGCACCCTCCAAAGTTCAATCCACACATGGTCACATGCATCCAATGAAAATTATCAAAGTGAACCCGCATTTGATTCAAATTTCCACATAAATGTATTCAATTCACCAAATTAAATCCACCACCTAAACCCTCTCTTAAAATTCTAAACACATGAGACAATATGGATAAATGGAAATATGCACTTGCTTTTAAATTCCGATACAACCTTAAGACCCTTTACAATGATATTCTTTGAGTTTTTTGCGTACAAACTTTTTTCAGCTATGTGTTTGTTCCAAAAAATTCAATGATCTATCCATCACCAATCACATCAGGAGTTGCTAAACCCTTTCCAATAAGCTATTCCATGATTAGATCTTGAGTGCCACACTGTCCCAATTGTTTGGATCTCGAGCAACACGATCAAGTAGCATTTCATCAATGGGTCAATTATCCTACTCCTCCTTTGTGCATATGATGAATATTATGTTCTCCAAGGTGCAAAGCACACCTTGTATATTTATATTGATCATGCTTGTGAATTAAAAAAATCCATTTAAATATAATTCTAAATAATCAATTAAAGAAAACAAATAATTAGTCACGCACAAAAATTTATCTTACTTTTATTGTAAATCTTAATCTATGGTAGTCTTCAAAATGCCTAAATCATTCAAACTATAATAAGTATTTTCTCATTCTTTTACACAAGATATACACGAACGTTTGTTACATTACTAGATGTTTTGATCGATTAGCTTATATGTATGCATTTAAGCGAGGTTTCTGAAATCTTAACATAACCTAAGATTTTGTTGACTCTCTTTTAGGCTTCTTGTTATCTTGCTCAACCCTTCTCTTCTTAGCTATTGAATGTAGTCAATCATCTCATTATCTCAAGAAGGGCCCATTTTTGCTAATGCCAATGTTGTTTTGGATGAGAAGAGCCATAGATGGGAACATGTTATAGCTAGAACTTTGGTCGGAGGAACAAAGACCTACTGATGCACATGATCCATGACCACGATTCTTTATAGCAAAGAAACTTCAGCGATAAGAGAGGAAAAATGATGACGATTGGTGCGAGTGGTTCATCAATGAATGTTCACTTGATATCAAAACAAGGGTGATAGCTCCCTGCTTTTGTTGTCCTCTATGTGGTCATCAAAGTGTAGAGTTTGCTACGACCAGGTAGATTGTTACTCTGATGATGTAGCAAGGAAGTTAACCTGAGCCTAGAGCACAAAAACTATCAAAACTTCCCACTACATTGGAGGCTTTGAGAGTGCCATCAAGCTATCTTTGCAAGCTGAGGGTTTCCAATTTTTGAGCAAAGAAACTCAAGCGAAGCCAAATTTTGAGCAAATATGAGCAACAAACTCACTTAAAGTTGGCATCTGTAGAAGCAAGGTGCATCCGTGCATGCTCAATACATCGGTCAACATACATCGGGAGAAGCATAGAGTGTTGTCTTCCATCGATATGGGATGGATAGGCAAAAAGGATGTGGAGCAACAGACAATAGGAGTGGATGTTGTGACATGATTACTTCATGTTCTCCCATGCGGCACTCGAGAAGTTGTTTAACACGAGTAGAACAACTATGTTGAGAAATAAGAACATTCATTATGTCTACTTGGGTTATAATTTCAGAAGGGGATTGTAGGTAAGCCTATGTTTGTCATGAGGAAACAGGAATCAAGAGAGCTCGAACTTGTCAAATTTTGCAGGCATGCAATATGGTGTGCTTGCTCAAGAGGCCATGCTCAACCCATGCCTCATGAGCAAGCACACCATATCGCATCTATAGACAATTTTATAGCATTTGGGATTCTGGTGGGAAATTTGCCATGTGGCTGCAAATAATGCCTGCGGTTTTCTTCCCCGTTTCTTTTTTTTTCCCTCCCTCGACTTCAAGATTTACCAGCATTTTGTGAGCACTGTTTTGGTTGAAAGAGAGAGGAGGAAGAAGAAAAGATAATTTTAACATCTTAGGAAACTATCCTAGGAGGGATAGCCAAGGGGTGAACGATGTCGATCTCTCTTGCAAACATATTATTGAGGGTACACAACCCTATCTCCGACGCATGCAAATGGACTATGTCAATGTACTCTTTTGTCTCAAACTTAACACTACTGATCCTATCAAGGAGACTGTATGCGAGCCATGAACTACATCATTGACAAGTGTTAGACTTCTATTGGGGCACCAGTGAGTGGGATGCCAAACAGACCACTGAAGCTTGGGCAGTAGCCTCCCGTCTTGGCTTGATCGGCCCTGCAGTTGAGCAACCTCACTTCAACCTACTTACGCGTGATCGGGTGGAGTTAGAGTATGCTCTCCTCTATCAGAAGTTCGGTTTGGGTTTGATCATGTGGAGGCCGCTTGGATATGGTGTTCTTATAGGCAAATACTTTGTAAAAAGCCCTCCACCTGCTGACAGTCGTTTTGCCTTAGAGAACTACAAGAACTTGGCCAGTAGGAAACTTGTTGATGAAATTCTTTAGAAAGTGGATGCTTTCAGGCCTATTGCAAAAAGGTTGGGATTAGCAACACTTGCCCAATTGGCCATTTCATGGTGTGTCAAGAATGAAAATGTCAATACACTTTTAACTCGGGCTACAAAAGAGCAACACGAAGTTGAGAACATGGAGTCTTTGAGAGTTATAGATTTGTTGACAGATGAAATCGTCACCGAGGGCCACATCCCACATCCTATTGGCAACCGCCCCTTCCATGTTGTTTGCTCTTCTCCTCCCTCTACATGGTTTGAGCATGGCATGACATCTAAGCTTAGTAAGCACAAGGGGCGCAGATGGAGATTCAGTTGAGCGAGGAAACATTGATGAGCGGCCCACATCACAATCTCAAAAGCGGCGCTTGTATCAATCACAATTCAATCACACACTCCAGCCCTTTGAAACATGTCGAAAATGAAAATAGCTTTGGCCAACATGCCCAATAGCCTTTCTTTTAAATTGAAAATGTAATCATGTTTTTAATGAGTTGCCAATTTTACATAAAGAAGCAAAAATTATAGAGGAGCAGTGTCCGGATCTACTGATGACGATGGTGGCGTCGTCCCATGTTGGGACCAGGCCACACCGACGCGGACTACTTTTAAGGTCATACGAAGCCCTATTAAAGTCGATTTAAAAATAAAATAAAAAACCTTCGCATGTACAAATTGCATAGCTTTGATTAGCTAGGATTTCCAAAAGTGTTTTTATCAATGGGATCCGAAAATATCCTTTCACTTCTTACTCGACCCAAAGGTATTTAGATCCATTTGCATGTGGAACTTGCAGTTCATGCATCCACGTAGTAAATGTATGAGTCTCTTGTTGGAATTAGGGTTGCAGAGAAACGGACACAGCCTGGAGAAGACGAAGGAAGCTCAAGGCACACAATAGAGAGTGTGTTACTTGGTGTGCAAATGGAAAGATAGATAGCCCTAGAGTGATGGGCGTATATACGATGCATGGGGGGAAAAACCTCCTAAAGAGGGAAAAAATGCCCCGGCGGTCCTGAGAGTGTGTTACTTGGTGTGCAAATAGAAACATAGATAGCCCTAGAGTGATGGGCGTATATACAATGCACAGGGGGAAAAACCTCCTAAAGAGGGAAAAAATGCCCCGGCAGTCCTAGTGTGTTCACACACATCACTACCACATGTATATGGTAACAAATCCCCCCTAGAGTGATGCGGTGAACGAGAGCTGGCACATGAGTAAAGGGAAGTGCCATGCCATGAGGACATGATCAGTCCACAAAGGGGAGTAAGCCCAAAGCTTTGCGGAAAGCTTCGAGCTTCTCACGAGACAATGCCTTTGTGAAAAGATCTGCAAGGTTGTCATGTGTTGGCACATAAGCCAAGCTGGCCTCTCCTGTTGAGGGCCTCTCCTTGACGTAGTGGTAATGCACCTCAATGTGCTTTGTGCGAGCATGAAAAACTGGGTTCCTCTCAACTGCCAATGCGCTCTGACTGTTAGTGTAGATAGTGTTGGCAGTGTCCTGTCCAACACCCAAATCAGCCATAAGGCGTCTGAGCCATACACACTCAACCGTAGTTGTGAGGACTTCCCTGTACTCAGCCTCACAACTCGAAGTGGCCACAGTAGGTTGCTTCTTGCTCAACCATGATATACATGAACTGCCAAGCATGAAATAAAAACCACTTGTGGATACTCTAGTGTCAAAACAACCAGCCCAATCTGAGGCCGAAAAAGCATGTAAGTCTGGCGGCAATGATCCCCCCTTGGGATAAAACAAGGCAAGATGTAAAGTGCCACTAAGGTAGCGGAAAATCCTCTTGATAGCCTGCCAATGCTTAGACCCTGGGCTATGCATAAATCTACTGACCTGTGAGACTGCAAACTGAATATATGGCCTCGTGTTGCATACATAAATGAGGCAGCCAACAACAGTTTGGTAAAGAGTGACATCAGCAAGATCGCCAGTATCATGTAGACTCAACTTCAAATGTCATAATAATCAATATCTAATTCTCCTAAATGATTTTCTCATATTAAACTGATCATTTAATGTGGGGAAGTGCCAAGGGAGAAAAAGCTAGAATATTGGTTAAGTTAGCAGACCGGCCACAGTAGGGATCCAAAGGAGGGAAAATAGGGATCCAAAGGGGGGGCCATCTGCAAAAGAGCCATGTGAAACAACGGGCTAAAAAAACCCTAAGGTTCAGCCCATTAAGACTTCCAAAATGCTAAGGTTCCAAAATTCAAAGGTTGTGTCCAAAGGTCAACCTTAGGGAAAATTGGATGCTTAGTGTGTGCCCAAAAAGTCTTTCTACATCCCTACATGGGAGGGGGCGAGCCCCAAAGCTAGGGGATGAGAGAGAAAGCCACACACACACACACAGGCTCCCTTTACACAAAGGGAATGAAGGACACATGTCAGCTCCCTAGGCCAGATGCCCACAAGGTATGCCCAATTCCTATTGGAAGACCCTTGAAGTGGACCAATGAGAATTAGGCTAGAGTAAATCTAGTTTAATTAATTTAAAAACATTTAATAAAAGAAACCAATAAGAATTAAGTGTCCTAGAAGACTATTGGGCAGTCTCCCAAGGGGTCCAATGAGCATTCAGGAGCCCCATGGCTTGCCTGATTCCTATTGGCCAGGAGGCAAAGGGGTCCAATGAGAGTTTAGTTTAATTATTTAATTATCTAAAGCTCTCACAAAAGGGGAAAGGGGGACACATGTCAGAAGGCTATCACTTATGCTGCTTAATCCCTATTGGCTTGACCTGGGGAGGTCCAATGAGGCAAAAGCCAGACTAACTTAGCAGCTAGGGCTCGCCCAAGAGAGAGAGGGGGCTGATTTTTGCTTGGCATTGACACACACACTCTCACACTTGACCATGTGTGAAGGGAAAATATTCTATCTCCTCCCAAGCTTTAATGGAGAGCTCATCACCTACTCCAAGCTTGTGAGATAGAAGCCTACATCAACACTCTCTTGGCATGTGGATGCAAATCCAACCAAGAGCCAAGCTTCAATGCATGCTCATCTTCTCTACCAAGCTAATTACTAAGCTAAGCTATGCTAATATGAGTGATTATGTGAGGAGATGTACTTCTTTCTCGTAAGATACTTCTTTTTCCTCTCAATCTACTCTCATACCCTGCTAGCTCTCACCATCTTCGAAGGTGTGTGAGGTCTTGGGTCTGAGAACGGGGATAATTCAAGTTGTGTTTGATTAAGTGTTTTGCTTGGTGTATGAAGCTTCCATCTTCATTGCACTAGCTCGTCTTGAAGGAACACAAAGAATTGTATTGTACAATGTCTCTCTTGATGGGAGAAACCATAATACAAAGCCTTTTGGAGGGGGGACCGGCTCCATGCAAATCCGGTCCTCAACTGTTGTCAATAGCTTAATTGCTCTCTCTTTTGAAAGTATTGTCGATGCTATCTAACTAGGTGTTATGCTTTTTGTTGCTCTCTTCACCCAAGCACTCTTGTAATTCTCATTAGGAATCAACTCTAATGAAATGCTCACTATGTTCATGCTAATTTCCGCTACACATAAGATTTTAGGCCATTAAATGTTACATTGGTATCAGAGCTCAAGGTTTCTCTTTTCTTGCTCAAGAAGGGAGGTCCTCAAGCTAGCTACAAATGGTTGGTATTATTAATTGCCTGTGAGTAAGTAGAATAGGGATTTTTCAGCCTTGCAGTGCGCCTGCCTTTGTGCAGTTAACGGGGCATCACCGTCGAGAGCTATGGTCTTAATAGTGGAGTCCTACGGGGCTTGCCTACGGCTTAACCACTATTGAGCTATTAGAAGCTTGACAGGAGCCGGTGCTGTTTTGGTGTCGAAAGACCCTCTCTTCTATTCCTTGCAATTAATGGTATTCGAGCCGCGGGTACAGTAGCTTGAGTGCTTTTTCTAAAGGGGTAAAGAGGAGTAGCAACTAGGGCTTGAAGTGCCAAAGTACACCTAAAAAGTTTACACCTAAAAGTTGTTAGAATGGCTGACAATATTAAAGAGAGTGAAATTAATGTTGATAACTTTGATTTTGCTCATGAGCAAGCTACTAATGATGCTTCAATGCTTGTTAATTATCTTGTTTCTAGGCTTCAACAAGCCATGGGCAATCCATCTCTCCAAAGTGAAGTGCAACGGCAGCTCCGTGCTCACGGGATTCTCCAAGCTCATCACCATGACGAGAGAACACCTAGGAAGCCTCCTTGTGAGACTACCAAAAGAGGTCTCTCTCCGATTCGGGAAGAAGAAGAGAATCCATATGAAGGGCTCAAGAACTTACTTCTTGATGATGCATCTCCTTCCCAAAGGAGAACTCAAGAGCCTCCCCCGAAGGAACGAGAAAGAAGCGAGTCTCCCGCCACCTCGGTGGAGATGGCTCCACGAAGACGGCGGGCTAAACGCTCTCCATCACCACCAAAGCGGAGAAGACCATCACACTCTTCTCCACGCCATAATTCAAAGAGGGATGATAAAAAGCAAGAGAAGAAAAAGGCGAGAAAGAGGACACCCTCTTCTCCATCTTCTTTATCCTCTTCCTCTTATGAAAGCTATGGTGAAGACGACAAAGATCAAGACAAGAAAAAGGCGAGAAAGAGGTCACCCTCTTCTCCACCTTCTTCAAATTCTTCATCTTCTGAAGAAAGTGATGGTGGAACTTTTGAACCATCAAAAAGAAGAGGCCATAGGAAATCCTATGCCGCATGGAAGAGGTCGTCCAAGCTGAAGAAATTCAAAGAGGGAGGGAAGAGCATCTCTTTCCTTACCTATGATGGCACCTTCGGTGCTACAGACAAAGTTTTGGCCTTTATCCAGCAATTCGATGCGGCGTTTGGAGATGAGGGCTTCACGGAGTCCTCTAAGCTACGCCATGTAGCTATGCACTTTCAAAAGTCCGCCAGACAATGGTGGTCTAGCCTACGAGCCAACGGTGAAGCTCCACGAACATGGAAGGCTTTAAGAGCTTCCATTATGAAGCAGTTTTTGGCCACCGATGCCAAAGACAAAGTACTCACCGAATGGCGAAGCTTAAAGCTCTCTCCCAATGAATCCATCCACAAATATGTAGACAAGTTTTGGGACCTACAACTCAAAGCCACTGTCTTCAAAAAGTTGGATTTTGGAGAGCAAAAGCAACAATTTTGTGCAGGCTTAACAGAAGAAATGGCAGAGTATGTCAACTCCCAAAGGCCACGTACCATATCGGCGGTAATACACCATACTATGGTGGCCTCGCGAATCAATTTCCAAACGGGGGGTAAAAGAAATAACCAGCCCCCGGAAAACAAAGGTTCCAATGAGCCTAAGGGGAAGGACAATGTCCAAAAGTCTCCTAAGGGAAATTCCAACAAAGCTAAAGAGAAGGGAGTTTACAAAGGAAAGAATAAACTCTCTCCTGAAGAGCTTGAGCGTTATCGTAAAGATAACCGGTGTTTCAAGTGCGGCGAACAAGGGCATGCGTACCGCGCTTGTCCCCAAAAGAACAACCGCCAAGATCCTCCTAGAGCTTCTTTGGTTGAAATCCAAGAGGAGGAGATTCACCAAACTCACCACAAAGGATCTCCTCTATGCCATGCTTGGGGAAAGGTAAGAGAACATGATGCTTTGATTCTCTTTGACCCTGGTTCTACTCACAATTTCATATCTATGGAGTTAGCCACCAAGCTAGGCATACAATCCTACGAGATGGGAGATATCCTACCCGCAGACAGTGCCTTCAAGGGGCAAGAAGCTTCAGTCACTCCCTTAATCGGGAAATTGAGGCTTCATGTCCAAGGCTATGTGGACAAAGAGGATTTCTTTATCTCTCCTCTCAAGCATGAGGATGTAATCCTAGGGGCACCATGGTTTGACCGTCTGGCTGCCCATGTTAAATTTCCTGAAAGGAGAATCTCCTTTAAGTTCAGGGAAAAGGACATGTATATAGATGCTAGGGAGATGGGTAACACCATCCCCATTGTACATACACCAGCTTTCAACAAGTCAATAAAGAGCTCTATTTCCGTGTACATGATTTTTGTTAAAGATTCTCAAAATGAACCTAATGCTTTAGCAAAAGAAAATAAAAGCAACCAAAAGGAATTAGAGTTATCCAATTTTCTCAAGGGGTTTCAAGATGTCTTTATTGACGACATCCCTTCTGAGCTACCTCCTAAACGAGGTAATGACGACCATGCAATTGAACTTCTTCCAGGAAGTTCACCGCCTAACAAACCTCCTTATAGAGTTTCTCAAGCTCAACAAGAGGAGATTATGCGGCAAGTGCATGAGTTAATTGAGAAGGGCATGGTTAGGCCTAGCTCATCTCCATTTTGCTCACCTGTGCTATTAGTGCAAAAGAAAGACGGCACATATCGTATGTGTGTCGACTATAGAGCACTAAATAGGATCACTATCAAGAATAGGTTTCCCGTTCCACGGGTAGAAGACCTATTTGATAAGCTACAAGGATCGACCTACTTCAGTAGGATTGACCTAAAAAGTGGCTATCATCAAATAAGGATAGTTGATCAAGACATTGTAAAGACCGCATTTCGTACTACATTTGGTCTTTACGAATACATTGTCATGCCTTTTGGCTTGACTAATGCACCAGCCACATTTAACCGCTTGATGGAGAAGCTGTTCAGACCTCATCGAACCTTCACTGGAGTGTTCTTTGATGATATTATCATCTATTCTAATTCATTAGAGGAACATAAGCAACACCTCCAGGTAATATTTCAAGTTTTAAGAGAGAATAAACTTTATGTTAATCGAAAGAAAAGTGAATTTTTCTTGCAAGAGATTCAATATTTAGGTCACATTATCTCTCAAGATGGAATCCAAATGGATCCATCCAAGTTAGAGGTAATAAAAGGATGGCCTAAACCAAGGAATCTTCATGAACTAAGAAGCTTTATAGGTATGTGTGCATACTATAGACGCTTCATAGAAAAGTTCTCACAAATTGCGGGACCATTACATGACCTAACAAAGAAAAATGTTAGGTATACGTGGTCTGCTAAGGAGAACAATGCTTTCGAAAAGCTTAAAGAAAAGCTTATCTCTCAACCTGTGCTTACACTACCGGATCTCTCAAAACCATTTGAGGTCCAATGTGATGCTTGTGGTGATTGCCTTGGGGCTGTTTTGCTCCAAGAAGGGCACGCCATAGGCTATGAGAGTCGAAGGCTCGACCCTGTTGAGCAAGCTCTAGGCATATACGAAAAAGAACTCCTTGCAGTTCTACATGCCTTAGACTCATGGAAGCACTATTTATTGGGGACTCCTTTCATTCTGCGAACGGATCACCAAAGTCTTAAGTACTTCATGACGCAGACCAAGCTCTCCGACAAACAAATGAGGTGGGCAAATTTCCTTTCGCAATTTCATTTTCATATTGCTCACATTGCTAGCAAGCATAATCAAGTAGCCGATGCACTCTCAAGACGACCGAGAGTGAATGCGGTTTCCATAGCAACTCACAATGATCTATCTTTAATGATAGATGAGTATGCTATTGATCCCGATTTTAGAGATGTGATTTCAGCCCTTGCCTTAGGGAAGAAAGAAGAACCATTTACTTTACAAGATGGCTATCTTCTCTATGGCAATAGACTATGCGTTACTAACTCACTACGTGAGAAAGTAATGTATGAATCTCATGCTCCCCCATATGCGGGGCATAGAGGGATTCAGTCTACCCTAAAGGGAATTGAAACATATTTCTATTGGCCTACCATGAAAGTGAACATACATGAGTATGTTTCCAAATGTGTGGTATGTCAAAAGACAAAATTTGATAGAGGGAAGCAACTTGGATTGCTTCAACCCTTGCCAATCCCTAATTCACCATGGGAGAGCATATCCATGGATTTTATCTTTGGATTGCATAAGTCTATCCATGGGAATACGGGAATATGGACGATAGTAGACAGGTTCAGTAAACAAGCTCATTTTATACCTGTCAAAAAGACTATCAAAGCCCATCAAATGGCAACCCTCTTCATTTCGCAAATTTTCAAGTACCATGGCTTGCCAATGTCCATAGTGTCGGATAGAGATCCTAGAATGACCAGTAATTTCTGGAAGGGTCTCTTTGAGAATTTAGGAACAAGGCTAAACTTCTCTTCGGCCTATCATCCACAAACTGATGGCCAAAGTGAAATAGCTAACCTAACTATTCTCGATCTACTAAAAGCCTATGTAACGGAAGTAGATCAAAGATCCCAATGGGAGAAGTACTTACCCTTAGTAGAGTATGCTTACAATAACACTGTACATACTTCTACAAGAAAAGCACCTTTCGAGGTAATTGAGGGAAGATCAAAAAGTCCCTTGCTACTTAAGGTACATGGGAAGATCTTCGCTGCAGATGAGTATAGTCGAGACCTACAAGAATCTTTCCAAAAGATTAAGGATGCTATCTCTATCTCACAGCAAAGGCAAAAGGCTGCTGCTGACAAGCACAGAAGAGCCCAAGCCTTTAAAGAAAACGATTGGGTCTTGTTAAAGTTTCCCAAGGCTTGATTAAGGCACACGACGGGCAAGAATCCTACGGGCCACCAAAAGTACTATGCTAAACTAGCAAAAAGGTACTATGGTCCCTTTCAGATTCTTAGGCCAATCAATGAGATGGCCTATCAACTTAAGTTGCCCAATCATTGGCTCATACACAATGCTTTTCATGTGAGCCTCTTAAAGCCTTACAAAGGAGAGCCACCTCAAGAACCAACTATTGAAGACCCACCGGAGATCGAGGACCACGAGGAGGTGCTGCAGCCCGAGTCCATTCTCCGACATGAAGACAAGGTATTAAGAGGCGGTAAGACTATCCGACGATATCTTATTAAGTTTAAGAATTATCCTTTTGAAGATGCTAGATGGATGCAAGGCATACAATTAAAGGATAACCTAAACCTTGTCAATGCTTACAATGCTTCCCAAGAGTAAGCAAATGTACAAAATGTTAAAAATGAACAAAAATTTTTGTCTTATAAGACTCTCTTTTTCTTTATTTGTGCACAAAAATGAAGTAGTATGCATGCTTAGATCAAGTTTGCGGAGACGACGTCTCCCGAACACCAAGTAGAGCTTGTCACTCTACTATGGAAGATTGATAGGACTAATGTGCAGACATGCTTGCGGCAGCCTCAGGCTCTCAAGCGCCAAATGGACTAGTCATCCATTATGGAATGATGTCGTAGGGTAACATAGGGATCCTCTACCCGCTAAGAAAAGGACTCATGCATATGCTTTATCTTCTCTACACCATAGTCGAGGACGACTATGATTTCAAGAGAGAGGTAATGTCATAATAATCAATATCTAATTCTCCTAAATGATTTTCTCATATTAAACTGATCATTTAATGTGGGGAAGTGCCAAGGGAGAAAAAGCTAGAATATTGGTTAAGTTAGCAGACCGGCCACAGTAGGGATCCAAAGGAGGGAAAATAGGGATCCAAAGGGGGGGCCATCTGCAAAAGAGCCATGTGAAACAACGGGCTAAAAAAACCCTAAGGTTCAGCCCATTAAGACTTCCAAAATGCTAAGGTTCCAAAATTCAAAGGTTGTGTCCAAAGGTCAACCTTAGGGAAAATTGGATGCTTAGTGTGTGCCCAAAAAGTCTTTCTACATCCCTACATGGGAGGGGGCGAGCCCCAAAGCTAGGGGATGAGAGAGAAAGCCACACACACACACACAGGCTCCCTTTACACAAAGGGAATGAAGGACACATGTCAGCTCCCTAGGCCAGATGCCCACAAGGTATGCCCAATTCCTATTGGAAGACCCTTGAAGTGGACCAATGAGAATTAGGCTAGAGTAAATCTAGTTTAATTAATTTAAAAACATTTAATAAAAGAAACCAATAAGAATTAAGTGTCCTAGAAGACTATTGGGCAGTCTCCCAAGGGGTCCAATGAGCATTCAGGAGCCCCATGGCTTGCCTGATTCCTATTGGCCAGGAGGCAAAGGGGTCCAATGAGAGTTTAGTTTAATTATTTAATTATCTAAAGCTCTCACAAAAGGGGAAAGGGGGACACATGTCAGAAGGCTATCACTTATGCTGCTTAATCCCTATTGGCTTGACCTGGGGAGGTCCAATGAGGCAAAAGCCAGACTAACTTAGCAGCTAGGGCTCGCCCAAGAGAGAGAGGGGGCTGATTTTTGCTTGGCATTGACACACACACTCTCACACTTGACCATGTGTGAAGGGAAAATACTCTATCTCCTCCCAAGCTTTAATGGAGAGCTCATCACCTACTCCAAGCTTGTGAGATAGAAGCCTACATCAACACTCTCTTGGCATGTGGATGCAAATCCAACCAAGAGCCAAGCTTCAATGCATGCTCATCTTCTCTACCAAGCTAATTACTAAGCTAAGCTATGCTAATATGAGTGATTATGTGAGGAGATGTACTTCTTTCTCGTAAGATACTTCTTTTTCCTCTCAATCTACTCTCATACCCTGCTAGCTCTCACCATCTTCGAAGGTGTGTGAGGTCTTGGGTCTGAGAACGGGGATAATTCAAGTTGTGTTTGATTAAGTGTTTTGCTTGGTGTATGAATCTTCCATCTTCATTGCACTAGCTCGTCTTGAAGGAACACAAAGAATTGTATTGTACAATGTCTCTCTTGATGGGAGAAACCATAATACAAAGCCTTTTGGAGGGGGGACCGGCTCCATGCAAATCCGGTCCTCAACTGTTGTCAATAGCTTAATTGCTCTCTCTTTTGAAAGTATTGTCGATGCTATCTAACTAGGTGTTATGCTTTTTGTTGCTCTCTCCACCCAAGCACTCTTGTAATTCTCATTAGGAATCAACTCTAATGAAATGCTCACTATGTTCATGCTAATTTCCGCTACACATAAGATTTTAGGCCATTAAATGTTACATCAAACCTGTTTCCATGGGAGTGGCAATAGGTTTGCAATCCTCAAGTCCAAACTTACATAGCAATGTCTCTATGTAACTTTTTTGACACAAGGCAATACCACCATCACACTACTTAAACTGTATGCCCAAATAATGATGCAACAACCCCAAATCTTTCATCTTGAAAGTAGCATTCAAATCAGCCTTAAATTCAACAATATGTCTCTCATTTGGTCCAGTGATCAGCAAATCATCTACATAAAGAACCACAATGAGAAGTACATCACCCTCACGCTTTACATACAATGTGCTTTCTGTTGGACTGTTACGAAAGCCTTGTTTGACCAAATGAGTGTCAGCTTTCTCATACCAAGCACGAGGAGATTGCTTCAACCCATACAAAGCCTTGTTACATTTGCACACTTTGTCCTCTTGTCCTTTCTTGACAAAACCGCGAGGCTACGTTATATAAACCTCCTCAAATATGTCACCATTAAGAAAGCAGTAACAATGTCTGATTGATGTACATTCCAACCAAAATGAGTTGCCAATGCAGTGGGAGCAAAGGTCTCTTCATAATCTATGCCTTTTTGCTGTGCATAACCCTTTGCAACAAGTTGAGCCTTATGGCGATCGATCTCACCATCCGGCTTGCGTTTCAACTTGTGAATCCACTTCGTACCAATGGCCTTTTTGCTAGGAGGCAAATCACATAAAGTCCACATGTCATTTTCTATAAGTGCATCATATTTTGATTGCATGGCAGCCATCCAATTTTTTGAATTCTATTCTTCATCAAAAGACAAAGGCTCCTCAACATCATGTAAGCTAGACACAGCCAAAGCACAACAATCGGATGCATAAGATGCATGGCGAGAGCCTGAACGAGTACGACTAGACAAAGGTGCATCCAATTTACTGTCACGCAAAGTGTGCACCAGCCATTTTGGCATACCTCTAGCTTGCTCATTTTCAGCCCTTTCCTCATCAAGTACATAATGTACATTTGCATCAGTAATAGGCTGATCTGTAACATTTTTAGAAACCCCCATAGGCTATAGATTTGCCTCATTAGAACTTACGTTCGTATTTCCACCACTGAAAAGAGGCAACAAAGTGTCATAAATGTCCTGTGAGCTTACATTATTGTCTCTAGTACATGACAACAAGGGATGAACTATATCTTCCACAAACACTACATCCCGTGAAACCAGAATTCATTTTGTTTGCAGATGATACTACCTATAACCTTTGCTTTCAGCACTATAACCAACAAGATTACATTTGACAGCCTTATCATCCAATTTTTTGTGTTGTGTTTGTGGCACCAAAGCATATGCCAAACAGCCAAAAACACGCATGTGCTCAATAGAAGACTTTCTATCATGCCATGCTTCATATGGATTGATAGAGTGCAAAGCTTTCATAGGACACCTGTTTAGTATATAAGTGGCACACATGATGGCCTCAAACCAAAAAGAATGCGGCGAAGCGGCAAAGCTTGACTTTTGACCATACATCGTGCCATTTCCATAAGTGATCTTTTTTTCCTCTCAACAACAACATTTTGCTGAGGTGTATAAGGCGTTGTACATTGGTGTTTTATCCCTCGTCTAGCCAAAAATGCATTGAATTCATGAGACATATACTCCCCCCCTCGATCAGAACGGAGGGTGTCCATAGTACATTTCGAGACATTTTCAGCCATAGCCAGAAATTGTTTGAAGCACATAAAAACTTCGGACTTCACTTTAAGCGGAAATACCCATGCATGCCTGGAGTAATCATCAATGAAAGTCACGAAGTACAGGTAATTGCCCAAGGACGGAGTTTGCATGGGCCCACAAACATCACTATGCACAAGCTGCAACCTGCATGTGGCCCTAACTGAACCATCATTTGGAAACTTCGAACGGTGCGTCTTACCCAAAATACAGCCTTCACAAACATGTTTGACAGGTGCTTCAAGAGGTGGCAAAGAAGCAATCATATCAGATTTCTGCAAACGCAGCAAACTGGCAAAATTCAGATGACCAAAACGTGCATGCCAAAGTTTTGCATCTGAAATAGCCCTTGAATCTGCAACAGAATTTGCAAAATTTTTTCCACACTTGTCATACAAAGTGAGCTGATACAGCCCATGGCACAAAAGCCCAGATGCAACAATTTCATCACCAAAACTGAGATCATGAACTGTACATCTATCATCACAAATTTGACTACAAGTCCAAGTCTAACAAGTGCAGATATAGACAAAAGATTCAGGTACATAAAGTGCATAAACAAGGGTGAAAGAACTGCCATTAGCAGTAGGCATAGTAAGCACAATCTTTCCAACTCCCTGAACTGGATAAGAGGCATTGTTGGCACAAGTGACTGAATTCCCATGAGGGACAGAATCGAGAGAGGTGAACAATTCACGATGTGAGGTAATGTGCTTTGTAGCACCACTGTCGAAATACCACACATGTGAATCTGCAGCAACTGACAAGCATGCATCATGGACAACAGGATTGTAAGTGCACTCTGTGCTTAAAGCCCATTCTGCATCAACATCAGCATTACAATCTCCTTTTACAGAAGACTCAATAATGGGGGCATTTATAGTGGAACCAGCAATTGCAGTGGAACCACCCTCTTTCTTCTTAGCTTCTTTTGCCTTCAACTTAGGACACTACTTGATCAAGTGATCATTAGATTTACAATAATGGCAACGCATCTTCTTTTTGCCCTTATCACCAGAATTGCCAGACAAGGTGCTGCCAGCAGAAGCATTGGGAACAGAAGTTTTGCCACTCGCAGTAGAACCATAAGAAGTGGTTGCATTGCTGTTAACACCCTTTCTTTGAGAAGAAATAAAAGCTTGTTCAACTGCACACTGTCTAGTCCTGTTTTTAATGGAAAGTGACTCTTACAACAGCAATGTGCATAATGCATCAAACTTGACAACTTTAGGATTTCCTTGGGTCATCAGTCTCGAAGTACTAGCAAAAGTCTAGTAGGAATCTGGTAAGGCATCAAGATCAGTCTGCACAAGGGAACTGTCTGAAATGACTTCCTCTGCAGAAATAAGTTGCTCATTGATATCCTTGACACCAGCAAGGAAAGTGTCCATATCATCTTCCTCATGCATGATCTTCAACTCCAGCTATTTACGCAGCAAAGTAATTTTAGCCTCATTGCGACTTGCATAAAGACCATCTAATATATCCCAAGCCTGTTTTGCAAATTTTGATGAACGAATGTGAGGAACAATGATGCGCTTCATAGACAACGCAATCAATCCATGAGCATGCACATCCTTTACATCCCAACGAGATTGTTCTGCCATAGGAAAAACAACTCTAATAGCAGCAATCCTTGCAGCAAGACCTGCAACATCCTCAACATCCCCTGCATCCTCAAAACTAGGAGGTACATCAATGCCCTGCACAATATTTTAGATGCCCTTTAACACAAGAACATGTTGCATCATGTAAGCCCACATAGGGTAATTGTCCCCATCCAACCTGTCCTCAGCAGCAAACATCTTGAACACTTCTGTGTTGTTGTCAGCCATGGTAAATGTTGCACCTAATGTGAAAACTGCCTGAAAAGAGGAGAGATGAAGCGGGAACAACACGTGCTATATAGCACAAACCGTAGAAGACTGTAAGGCACTTGTTATGCAGAAAATGACACTGACAAAAGTTTTGCACAAAATGACGAAATAACCTGTGCCGACCTGCTTGTAGTGGAAACGGAGGCCGAAATGAGCCCCAATCAAAAATCTGAGCAGACTTAGCTCTATGAGTTATCCCAAAAAATTTGTCGACCTGCGAACGCTTGCCAAAGCTCACTAAAGTCGGACGCAACCTGCTCTGATACCAATTGTTGGAATTAGGGTTGCAAAGAAACGCACACAGCTTGGAGAAGACAAAGGAAGCTCAAGGCACACAATAGAGAGTGTGTTACTTGGTGTGCAAATGGAAAGATAGATAGCCCTAGAGTGATGAGCGTATATACAATGCACGGGGAAAAAACCTCCTAAAGAGGGAAAAAATGCCCCGGCGATCCTAATGTGTTCACACACATCACTACCACATGTATATGGTAACATCTCTCTCTCTCTCTCTCTCTCTCTCTCTCTCTCTCTCTCTCTCTCTCTCTCTCTCTCTCTCTCTCTCTCTCTCTCTCTCTCTCTCTCTCTCTCTCGTGCACTCGGTAATCCTTGCACGTGTGTGGCCTAACTTCAAGCCCTGTGTCGAGAGCCCTAGGCAGCTCTTTTGGCAAGACCATGCAGCTCTTTTAGTCTAGATGCAATCACCTCCACATATCACCCTTAAGGCCTATACAAGACGGAGATTGAGGGTCCTAAGGAGGGAGGGGAAGAGATTGAGAGCATAGGAGGACTAGACGACAAAATGTACTTGTGAGTAGAGTGATAACAATGACATACGACCTTCTTTGCAACACAAAACCTTCAACTGAAATCATTGTTATGCTAAAGAAGTGAGTAAGATAATCAAATCCTCAGATACCCATTCTAGGAGGGGCTATGCACGCTTGAGGTTGAATTGTGGATGTGGCCTAGAAGCAAGCAAGGAAGGTGCTTGTAGTAAGGCGTAGGGGTGAGAAGAAGAAGAAAGAAGGGAACACGAGAGGGGGGGTGTATTCGATACTAATATTTTTGTAAATGTTAAGCCAATATTGTAGCTAGTATTTAAATGAGTTGGATCAAGTTTGATACATTTATCACAAAACTCGTTGTTGTTCAAGTTAAGAAAAGCCTACGTGTTTTATTGGCCAATTGAAATAATATGTTTCAACGATACAATTCTTTTCGATAAACTACTTTTCCTTGAACTACCCTCTAATGATCTCTTTTTCCTACTTACTTTTGAAAATCTTTCTGGACAAATAACTTTATTGAGGGACTTGCTTGTTTTTTTCATCGCTCGAAAAACTCGCTCGCCATCTTGTAAGACTCTGCAAGCTCAACCACTCTCACTCCTAACCTACTACCTTTGGAACACTATGGTTTGCTCATTGCTCCAATGCAATGCAACCTACCATTTCCATGCTCAATGCAACTCAATCCCAACCACTAAAAAGGAGATGTAGCTTCTCTTTGAACACAAGGGGAGCTGATGTGTGTGCACAAAGTGAAACTAAAATGCTATTCTCTATTGCCCTGCTAATGTAACACACAACCCGAATGACAAATATAGACTTCGGATGGCACCATAACATTGACTAAGCACAAAAATAGGAAATCTTTCTTGATTAGCTACAATAAGGTACATTAACAACAAAGAAAGAGTTACAAACATTGGTTCGATTGAAATAACTCAATCACTATGCAAAGTTGAGAAATACAACAAAAGTACAGCTCAAGTATGAACATTTAGAATCTACGAGCTCCTTAGTGTCCAAAAAGCTTCTAAGATCAAGATGTGAGAAAATTCTTCAATGTTGGAATCTTCTAAATGACCTTAAAAAACTAGGATTCATGCTTAATGTTGGGGTGTCCGATGTACAACCACCCACTGCCCATACACTTACCCTTATTCTTGTATATACACATGACTAAGGAGCTCTTCACTGCTTGGAGGTTTTCTCCACCCAGACAGCATTGTGTTGCTCTTCCCTCTCCTGCATCGCGTCCGTGCATTATGCACTCTTTCAACTGATATCAGAGCCATGGCAGCGATTGGCGACAGTGCTCCCTCAGCAAGGTGATGGAGCTCGGTTATGGCGATGGCTATGCGAACTTGAGGATCGAGCTTGACAGAGGTAGATCCAATATCGGGAGGAGACCGGCGGAGCTTAGCTTCGCCACCCGCATGTGCAACCCCTCTTGAGGAAGAAGTTTGGGATCCCTACAAGAAATCGATAGTGTGCACAAAATCGAGTAGTCATAGCAGAGTTTGGGCAGTGCATGTAGAGCTTGGGGAGTAGAGCGAGCAACCAAGAGCTCTGTAGAAGGCTAAATCAAGGGGCAACTTGAATAATCAAGAAACCATTTGCAACAAAGCAACAATCGAAGTCTATAAACGTGAAAGCTGTAGAGAATCAAGTAAGATTGGGCATCTTGCAAGGCAGACAATCCGGTGCCAAAAAAATTAAAGGACAATTGGGATCGAGCAGTGCTATAAGACTCGTGAGCACCAAAATTGAAAAAATAAGAGAAGAATTGGGCAAGTTGCAAGGCTAAGTGATGAATTGTGCAACGAGCAGGAATTGGGAGTGTATGTGTGTGTGATCACACACACACAAACTAAGTAGCGAGCATTTGGAGAGCTTGGGGTAGCACAATCGAGGAGCTCACATAATCTACAAACAATGTGAAAATTGCAAGCACATGTAGCAGGTAGCGGGCATGAGACAATTGGGAAAATCCATTGCAAATTGAGGGCAACTTGAAGTGCTAGAACAAAGCAAAAATGAGTAGTTGCGTGGTGGTGTGTGTACACACACACACACACACACACATTGCAGAGCTCACAAGTAGTGATGGGCAAGGAGAGTGTGTGCGATCCACACACACACACACACACACACACACACACACACAGGTTTGGGAGAAAAAATTTAAAAGGTTTTTTTTTTTAAAACAAGAATTTTGAAAATTCAAAACTCCCAAGCAGGGGTGTGTTCACACACGTAGAGCAGTCTATCTTCAGAGAACGAGACACACACACACACACAGATAGAGAGAGAGAGAGAGAGAGAGAGAGAGAAGACTAGAGGCGGGCACAAAAGTGTTCAAAACACGAGAGAGAGCGTATGCTCTTAGGCATGTATACACAAGACAGAGCGAAAGGAATTGTGTGCTTGTACATCAACACACATACACATGGTTTTCTTTGCTTTTGGCCTTTATTTGCCATCGATGGCATCATCTCTTGGATTGCGGCCTTGACGACCTTAGCATACACACACACACACACACACACACACATAGAGAAGCGGCTCTTGGCTCGGTACCGACATTGACAAGCACGCTTTTTTGGCATCTTCACGGTTGCTTCACATCGGCTCGGCACTGGCAACTACGACATTGGCTAGCAATTTCCATCCAACGACAGAAGACGGCATCGGCATGCTTCTCGTGGCTTTGACTTAGCGATGGCAAGAGAGAGAAATTTTGGCTCTCTTGCAGTGTAGCCTCACCATAGACTACTCTCCCTTGCCCATTTCAAAGCGGTTTTGCTTCGACGGTCCCTCCCTAACTTCCCAACTTCGACTTACTTGGAGACCAATCGAGCGAGAGCGATAATGGCTCTCCTTTAGCCCGCATCCCGTGTGGCTTGACTCCGTAGTGTCTCCTTGGTGTTTTGGCTTCGATGATTTCCCACTTTCCAGCTTTGGCAACACATATTAGAGACATACGACTTTGACGAACCATTCTAGAGCGCATTTTCCACGAGCGAGCTTAGCTTTTGGACAACATTTGTGTTTGGGTTTTGATCGACGTGTTTTCGATTGACGAGGTAGTGTGCCAGATTTCAGGTGCTTTGCTCAAAGGTTGCGTTCTTTTCGAGTGCATCCTACAGAGTGATTTTAGCACGGTTTTGTGCAGTTATGCTATGTATGCATATGTGGATACAATGTGAGCTGGGTATAGCACAACAGGTGACATATTCACATGCATTTTTGGATAGGCTTGTTTGCCATGGTTTTGGCAGTTTATGTATACAATTTGTGAATCTGCCTATAACATTTAATGGCCTAGTAACTTGTGTGTAGCGGAAAATGGCATGAACATAGTGAGCATTTCATTAGAATAGATTCCTAATGACACTAACAAGAGTGCTTGGGTGGAGAGAGCAACAAAAAGTATAACACCTAGTTAGATAGCATGAACAATACTTCAAAAGAGAGACAAATTAGGCAATTGACAACATTTGAGGACAGGATTTGCATGAGCCGGTCCCCCCTCCAAAAGGCTTTGTATTATGGTTTCTCCCATCAAGAGAGACGTTTTACAATACAATTCTTTGTGTTCCTTCAATACTAACTAGTGCAATGAAGATGGAAACTTCAAGCACTAAGCAATACACTTATCAAACACAACATCAATTCCCTCATGGTCGCAAACCCAAGAACTCACACACCTTCGAAGATGGTGAGAGCTAGCGAGGTATGAGAGTAGATTGAGAGGAAGAAGGAGTAGTCCTACGAGAAAGATGTACATCTCCTCACATAATCACTCATATTAGCATACCTTAACTTAGTAATTAGCATGGTAGAGGAGATGAGCATGCATTGAAGCTTGGATCTTGGTTGGATTTGCATCACAAAGCCAAGAGTTGTTGGTGTAGGCCTCTCTTCTCACAAGCTTGGAGCAGGTGATAAGCTTTCCATTAAAGCTTGAGAAGGAGAGAGCGAGAGAGAGAGAGAGAGAGAGAGAGAGAGAGTCTTCTTGCTTCACACATAGATTGTGTGAGTGTGTAAGTCAATAATACCTTCGAAAAATCAGCCCCCTCTCTCTCTTGGTCGACCCCTCTTGCTATTTGCTCATGCAGACACCCCATTGGACCTCCCCAGGCTTAGCCGATAGGATTTCAGAAGCATAAGTGATAGCCTTCTGACATGTGTCCCCCTTTCTCCTTTTGTGAGAGCTTTAGGTAATTAATAAATGCAACTAAACTGTCATTAGTGTTGGAATTAGGGTTGCAGAGAAGCACACACAGCTTGGAGAAGACGAAGGAAGCTCAAGGCACACAATAGAGAGTGTATTACTTGGTGTGCAATGGAAAGATAAATAGCCCTAGAGTGATGGGCGTATATACAATGCACGGGGGGAAAAACCTCCTAAAGAGGGAAAAAATGCCCCGGCGGTCCTAGTGTGTTCACACACATCACTACCACATGTATATGGTAACAAATCCCCCCTGGAGTGATGCGGTGAACGAGAGCAGGCACATGAGTAAAGGGAAGTGCCATGCCCTGAGGACAGGATCAGTCCACAACGGGGAGTAAGCCCAAAGCTTTGCGGAAAGCTTCAAGCTTCTCACGAGACAATGCCTTTGTGAAAAGATCTGCAAGGTTGTCATGTGTTGGCACATAAGCCAAGTTGGCCTCTCCTGTTGAGGGCCTCTCCTTGACGTAGTGGAAATGCACCTCAATGTGCTTTGTGCGACCATGAAAAACTGGGTTCCTCTCAACTGCCAATGCGCTCTGACTGTTAGTGTAGATAGTGTTGGCAGTGTCCTGTCCAACACCCAAATCAGCCATAAGGCGTCTGAGCCATACACACTCAATCGTAGCTGTGAAGACTACCCTGTACTCAGCCTCACAACTCGAAGTGGCCACAGTAAATTGCTTCTTGCTCAACCATGATATACATGAACTGCCAAGCATGAAACAAAAACCACTTGTGGACACTCTCATGTCAAAACAACCAGCCCAATCTGAGGCCAAAAAAGCATGTAAGTCTGGCGGCAATGATCCCCCCTTGGGATAAAACAAGCCAAGATGTAAAGTGCCACTAAGGTAGCGGAAAATCCTCTTGACAGCCTGCCAATGCTTAGACCCTGGGCTATGCATAAATCTGCTGACCTGTGAGACTACAAACTGAATATCCGGCCTTGTGTTGCATACATAAATGAGGCAGCCAACAGCAGTTTGGTAAAGAGTGACATCAGCAGGATCGCCAGCATCATGTAGACTCAACTTCAAACCTGTTTCGATGGGAGTGGCAATAGGTTTGCAATCCTCAAGTCCAAACTTACATAGCAATGTCTCTATGTAACTTTTCTGACACAAGGAAATACCACCATCACACTGCTTAAACTGTATGCCCAAATAATGATGCAACAACCCCAAATCTTTCATCTTAAGAGTAGCATTCAAATCAGCCTTAAATTCAGCAATATGTCTCTCATTTGGTCCAGTGATCAGCAAATCATCAACATAAAGAACCACAATGAGAAGTACATCACCCTCACGCTTTACATACAATGTGCTTTCTGTTGGATTATTACGAAAGCCTTGTTTTACCAAATGAGTGTCAGCTTTCTCATACCAAGCACGAGGAGATTGCTTCAACCCATACAAAGCCTTGTTACATTTGCACACTTTGTCCTCTTGTCCTTTTATGACAAAACCGCGAGGCTGCGTTACATAAACTTCCTCAAATATGTCACCATTCAAGAAAGCAGTAACAATGTCTTATTGATGTACATCCCAACCAAAATGAGCTGCCAATGCACATAGAAAACGCACAGTAGTCATACGACAAGTGGAAGCAAACGTCTCTTCATAATCTATGCCTTTTTGCTGTGCATAACCCTTTGCAACAAGTCAAGCCTTATGGCGATCGATCTCACCATCCAGCTTGCGTTTCAACTTGTAAACCCACTTCGTACCAAGGGCCTTTTTGCCAGGAGGAAAATCACATAAAGTCCATGTGTCATTTTCTATAAGTGCATCATATTCTGATTGCATGGCAGCCATCCAATTTTTTGAATTCTATTCTTCATCAAAAGACAAAGGCTCCTCAACATCATGTAAGCTAGACACAGCCAAAGCATAACAATCTGATGCATAAGATGCATGGCGAGAGCCTGAACGAGTACGACTAGACAAAGGTGCATCCAATTTACTGTCACACAAAGTGTGCACCAGCCATTTTGGCATACCTCTAGCCTGCTCATTTTCAGCCCTTTCCTCATCAAGTACATCATGTACATTTGCATCAGTAATAGGCTGTTCTAAAACATTTTCAGAAACCCCCATAGGCTATAGATTTGCCTCATTAGAACTTACGTTCGTATTTCCACCACTGAAAAGAGGCAACAAAGTGTCATAAATGTCCTGTGAGCTTACATTATTGTCTCTAGTACATGACAACAAGGGATGAACTATATCTTCCACAAACACTACATCCCGTGAAACCAGAATTCATTTTGTTTGCAGATCATACTACCTATAACCTTTGCTTTCAGCACTATAACCAACAAGATTACATTTGACAGCCTTATCATCCAATTTTTTGTGTTGTGTTTGTGGCACCAAAGCATATGCCAAACAGCCAAAAACACGCATGTGCTCAATAGAAGACTTTCTATCATGCCATGCTTCATATGGATTGATAGAGTGCAAAGCTTTCATAGGACACCTGTTTAGTATATAAGTGGCACACATGATGGCTTCAAACCAAAAAGAATGCGGCAAAGCTTGACATTTGACCATACATCGTGCCATTTCCGTCAGTGACCTGTTTTTCCTCTCAGCAACACCATTTTGCTGAGGTGTATAAGGCACTGTACATTGGTGTTTTATCCCACGAATAGCCAGAAATGCATTAAATTCATGAGACATATACTCCCCCCCTCAATCGAAACGGAGGGTGCCCATAATACATTTCGAGACATTTTCAGCCATAGCTAGAAATTGTTTGAAGCAATAAAAACTTCGGACTTTGCTTTAAGCGGAAATACCCATGCATGCCTGGAGTAATCATCAATGAAAGTAACGAAGTACAGGTAATTGCCCAAGGAAGGAGTTTGCATGGGCCCACAAACATCACTATGCACAAGCTGCAACCTGCATGTGGCCCGAACTGAACCATCCTTTGGAAATTTAGAATGTTGCATCTTACCCAAAATACAACCTTCACAAACATGTTTGACAGGTGCTTCAAGAGGTGGCAAAGAAGCAACCATATCAGATTTCTGCAAACACATCAAACTGGCAAAATTCAGATGACCAAAACGTGCATGCCAAAGTTTTGCATCTGAAATAGCCCTTGAATCTGCAACAGCATTTGCAAAATTTTGTCCACACTTGTCATACAAAGTGAGCTTATACAGCCCACGGCACAAAAGGCCAGATGCAACAATTTCATCACCAAAACTGAGATCATGAACTGTACATCTGTCATCCACAAATTTGACTACAAGTCCAAGTCTAGCAAGTGCGGATACAGACAAGAGATTCTTCTTGATCCCAGGTACATAAAGTGCATCAACAAGTGTGAAGGAACTGCCATCAGCAGTTGTGAGCGCAATCTTTCCAACTCCCTGAACTGGATAAGAGGCGTTGTTGGCACAAGTGACTGAATTCCCATGAGGGACTGACTCGAGAGAGGTAAACAATTCACGATGTGAGGTAATGTGCTTTGTAGCACCACTGTCGAAATACCACACATGTGAATATGCAGCAACTGACAAGCATGCATCATGGACAACAGGATTGTAAGTGTACTCTACGCTAAAAGCCCATTCTGCATCAACATCAGCAGCACAGTCTCCTTTCACAGAAGACTCAACAATGGCTGCATTTGTAGTGGAACCAGCATTTGGAGTGGAACCACCCTCTTTCTTCTTAGCCTCTTTGGCCTTCAACTTAGGACACGACTTGATCAAGTGATCATTGGCTTTACAATAATGGCAACGCATCTTCTTTTTGCCCTTATCACCAGAATTTCTAGACGAAGTGCTGCCAGCAGAAGCATTAGGAACATAAGTTTTGCTACTCGCAGCAGAACCATAAGAAGTGGCTGCATTACTGTTACCACCCTTTCTTTGAGAAGTAATAAAAGCCTGTTCAACTGCACGCTGCCTAGTCCTATTTTTAATGGAAAGTGACTCTTGCAACAGCAATGTGCATAATGCATCAAACTTGACAACTTCAGGATTTCCTTGGGTCATCAGTCTCCAAGTACTAGCAAAAGTCTGGTAGGAATCTGGTAAGGCATCAAGAACAGTCTGCACAAGGAAACTATCTGAAATGACTTCATCTGCAGAAATAAGCTGCTCATTGATATCCTTGACACTAGCAAGGAAAGTGTCCATATCATCTTCCTCATTCATAATGTTCGACTCCAGCTCTTTACGCAGCAAAACAATTTTAGCCTCATTGCGGCTTGCATAAAGACCTGCTAAAATATCCCAAGCCTGTTTTGCAAATGTTGCTGAACGGATGTGAGGAACAATGGTGCGCTTCACAGACAACGCAATCAATGCATGAGCCTGCGCATCCTTAACATCCCAACGAGCTTGTTCTGCCGTAGGCAAAACAACTCTAACAGCTGCAATCCTTGCAGCAAGACCTGCAACTTCCTCAACATCGCCTACATCCTCAGAACCAGGACGTACATCAATGCCCTGCACAATGTTCCAAACACACTTTGACACAAGAACATGTTGCATCATATAAGCCCACATAGGGTAGTTGTCCCCATCCAACCTATCCTCAGCAGTAAACATCTCTGAACACATCTGTGTTGTTGTTATCAGCCATGGTAAATGTTGCACTTGATGTGAAAACTTCCCGAAAATAGGAGAAACGGAGCGGGAACAACCTGTGCTATATAGCACAAACCGTAGAAGACTATACGGCACCTGTTATGCAGAAAACGGCACTGACAGAAATTCTACACAAAATGACGAAATAGCCTGTGCAGTACTGCCTGTAGTGGAAATGTAGGCCGAAATGAGCCCAAATCAAAATTCTGAGCAGACCAGGCTCTTCGAGTACACCCAAAATTTTTGTCGACTTGCGAACGCTCGCCAAAGCTCACTGAAATCGGAGAAAGTGAGCAGGCGTGTGCTGGAGCAGCTGGCGACTAAGCCCGGGAGGGCGTGACCTGCTCTGATACCAATTGTTGGAATTAGGGTTGTAGAGAAACACACACAGCTTGGAGAAGACGAAGGAAGCTCAAGGCACACAATAGAGAGTGTATTACTTGGTGTGTAATGGAAAGATACATAGCCCTAGAGTGATGGGCGTATATACAATGCACGGGGGAAAAAACCTCCTAAAGAGGGAAAAAATGCCCCGGCGGTCCTAGTGTGTTCACACACATCACCACCACATGTATATGGTAACAATTAGACCCCTTTGCCTCCCAACCAATAGGAATCAGGCAAGCCATTGGGCTGCTGAATGCTCATTGGACCCCTTGGGAGACTGTCCAATAGTCTTCTAGAGAGATTAATTCTTATTGGTTATTTTATTAAGTGTTTTTAATTTAATTAAACTAGACTTACTCTAGCCTACTTCTCATTGGTCCACCTCCAAGGCCATCCAATAGGATTTGAGTACACCTTGTGGGCATCAGGGCTAGGGAGTTGACATGTGTCCCTCTTTCCCCTTGTGTACATGGAGCTTGTGTGTGTGTGTGAGAGAGAGAGTTTCTCTCTCATCTTCTACAACTAGGGCTCGCCCCTCCTATGTGGGGATGCATGAGGACTTTTGGGACACACACAAAGCATCCAATTTCCCTAGGTTTTTGGCCTTAGGACACAACCTTTGAAATTTGGAACCTTAGCATTTTGGAAGTCTTAATGGGCTGAACCTTAGGATCTTTTAAGCCCATTGTTTCACATTGCTGTTTTGCAGATGGCCCCCCCTTCGGATCCCTATTTTCCCTCCTTTGGATCCCTAATGTGGTTGCTCTGCTAGCTTGACCAATATTCTAGCTTTTTCTCCCCTAGCACTTCCCCGTATTAAATGATCAGTTTAACATGAGAAAATCATTTAGGAGAATTAGATATTGATTATTATGACATTACCTCTCTTTTGAAATCATAGTCGTCCTCGACTATGGGGTAGAGAAGATAAAGCATATTCATTAGTCCTTTTTCCTAGCGGGTAGAGGATCCCTATGTTACCCTAGGACATCGTTCCAGAATGGATGACTAGTCCATTTGGCGCTTGAGAGCCTAAGCTTCCGCAAGCATGTCTGCACATTAGTCCTATCAATATTCCATAGTAGAGTGACAAGCCCTACTTGGTGTTTGGGAGACGTCGTCTCCGCAAACTTGATCTAGCATGCATACTACTTCACACTTGTGCACAATAAAGAAAAAGAGAGTCTTATAAGACAAAAACTTTGTTCATTTTTAACATTTGTACAGTTGCTTACTCTTGGGAAGCATTGTAATCATTGACAAGGTTTAGGTTATCCTTTAATTGTATGCCTTGCATCCATCTAGCATCTTCAAAAGGATAATTCTTAAACTTAATAAGATATCATTGGATAGTCTTACCGCCTCTTAGTACCTTGTCTTCATGTCGGAGAATGGACTCGGGTTGCAGCACCTCTTCTTGGTCCTCGATCTCCGATGGGTCTTCAATAGTTGGTTCTTGAGGTGGTTCTCCTTTGTAAGGCTTTAGTAGGCTCACATGGAAATCATTGTGTATGAGCCAATGGCTGGGCAACTTGAGTTAATAGGCCATTTCATTGATTGGCCTAAGAATCTGGAAGGGACCATAGTACCTTTTTGCTAACTTAGCATAGTACTTTTGGTGTCCCGTAGGATTCTTGCCCGTTGTGTGCCTTAATCGAGCCTTGAGAAATTTGAGTAAGACCCAATCATTTTCTTTAAAGGCTTGGGCTCTTCTGTGCTTATCGGCAGCAGCCTTTTGCCTTTGCTGTGAGACAGAGATAGCATCCTTAATCTTTTGGAAAGATTCTTGTAGGTCTCGGCTATACTCATCTGCAGCGAAGATCTTCCCGTGTACCTTAAGTAGCAGGGAACTTTTTGATCTTCCCTCTATTACCTCGAAAGGTGCTTTTCCCGTGGAAGTATGTACAATGTTAATGTAGGCATACTCCACTAAGGGTAAGTACTTCTCCCATTGGGATCTTTGATCTACTTCTGTTACATAGGCTTTTAGTATATCGAGAATTGTTAGGTTAGCTATTTCACTTTGGCCATCCGTTTGTGGGTGATAGGCTAAAGAGAAATTTAGCCTTGCTCCTAAATTCTCAAAGAGACCTTTCCAAAAATTATTGGTCATTCTAGGATCTCTATCCGACATTATGGACATTGGCAAGCCATGGTACTTGAAGATTTGTGATGTGAACAGGGTTGCCATTTGATGGGCTTTGATAGTCTTTTTGACAGGTATTAAATGAGCTTGTTTACTGAACCTGTCTACTATCGTCCATATTCCCAAATTCCCATGGATAGACTTAGGCAATCCAAAGATAAAATCCATGGATATGCTCTCCCATGGTTAATTAGAGATTGGCAAAGGTTGAAGCATCCCTCTATCAAACTTCGTCTTTTGGCATACCACACATTTAGAAACATACTCTTGTATGTTTGCTTTCATGGTAGGCCAATAGAAATATGTTTCAGTCCCCTTTAGGGTAGATTGAATCCCTCTATGCCCTGCATAAGGAGGAGCATGAGATTCATACATTACTTTCTCACGGAGTGAGTTAGTAACGCACAGTCTATTTCCATAGAGAAGATAACCATCTTGTAAAGTAAATGGTTCCTCTTTCTTCCCTAGTGCAAGGGCTGAAATCACATCTCTAAAATTGGGATCAATAGCATACTCATCTATCATAGAAGATAGATCATTGTGAGTTGCTATGGAAACCACATTCACTCTCGTCCATCTTGAGAGTGCATCAGCTACTTGATTATGCTTGCCAACAATGTGAGCAATATGAAAATGAAATTGCGAAAGGAAATTTTTCCACCTCATTTGTTTGCTGGAGAGCTTGGTCTGCGTCATGAAGTACTTAAGACTTTGGTGATCCGTTCGCAGAATGAAAGGAGTCCCCAATAAATAGTGCTTCCATGAGTCTAAGGCATGTAGAACCGCAAGGAGTTCCTTTTCATATATGCCTAGAGCTTGCTCAACAGGGTCAAGCCTTCGAATTTCATAGCCTATGGCGTGCCCTTCTTGGAGCAAAACAGCTCCAAGGCAATCACCACAAGCATCACATTGGACCTCAAATGGATTTGAGAGATCCGGTAGTGTAAGCACAGGTTGACAGATAAGCTTTTCGAAAGCATTGTTCTCCTTGGCAGACCATGTGTACCTAACGTTTTTCTTCGTTAGGTCATGTAATGGTCCTGCTATTAGTGAAAACTTTTCTATGAAGCGTCTATAGTATGCATACATACCTATAAAGCTTCTTAGTTCATGAAGATTCCTTGGTTTAGGCCATCCTTTCTTACCTCTAACTTTAATGAATCCATTTGGTTGCCATCTTGAGAGATAATTTGACCTAAATATTGAATCTCTTGTTAAAAAAATTCACTTTTCTTTCGATTAACATAAAGTTTATTCTCTCTTAAAACTTGAAATATTACTTGGAGGTGTTGCTTGTGTTCGTCTAATGAATTAGAGTAGATGATGATATCATCAAAGAACACTCCAATAAAGATTTGGTGAGGCCTGAATAGCTTCTCCATGAAGCGGTTGAATGTGGCTGGTGCATTGATCAAGCCAAAAGGCATGACAATGTATTCGTAAAGACCAAACATAGTGTGAAATGCGGTCTTTACAATGTCTGATCAACTATCGTATTTGATGATAGCCACTTTTTAGGTCAATCCTACTGAAGTAGGTGGACCCTTGTAGCTTATCAAATAGGTCTTCTACCTATTCTTGATAGTGATCCTATTTAGTGCTCTATAGTCAACACACATACGATATGTGTCGTCTTTCTTTTGAACTAAAAGCACATGAGAACAAAATGGAGATGAGCTAGGCCTACCATGCCCTTCTCAACTAACTCATGCACTTACTGCATAATCTCTTGTTATTAAGCTTGAGAAACTCTATAAGGAGGTTTGTTAGGCAGTGAACTTCCTGGAAGAAGTTCAATTGCATGGTCATCATTGCCTCATTTAGGAGGTAGCTCACAAGGGATGTCGTCAATAAAGACATCTTGAAACCCCTTGAGAAAATTGGATAGCTCTTATTCCTTTTGATTGTGTATATTTTCTTTTGCTAAAACATTAGGTTCATTTTGAGAATCTTTAACAAAAATCATGTACACGGAAATAGAGCTCTTTATTGACTTGTTGAAAGCTTGTGTATGTACAATGGGTATGGTGTTACCAATTTTCTTGGCATCTATGTACATATCTTTTTTCCTAAACCTAAAGGAGATTCTCCTTTCGGGGAATTTAACATTGGCAGCCATGCTATGAAACCATGGTGCCCCTAGGATTACGTCCTCATGCTTGAGAGGAGAGATAAAGAAGTCCTCTTTGTCCACATAGCTTTGAACATGGAGCCTCAATTTCCCGATTAAGGGAGTGACTAAAGATTCTTGCCCCTTGAAAGCACTGTCTGCGGGTAGGACATCTCCCATCTCGTAAGCTTGTATGCCTAGCTTGGTGGCCAATTTCTGTGGATATGAAATTGTGAGTAGAACCAGGGTCAAAGAGAATAAAAGCATCATGTTCTCTTACCTTTCCCCAAGCATGGCATAGAGGAGATCCTTTGTGGTGAATTTCCTCCTCTTGGATTTCGACCAAGGTAGTTCTAGGAGGCTCATGGCGGGTGTTCTTTTGGGGACAAGCGCGGTACGCATGCCCTTGCTCGCCGCACTTGGAACAGCGGTTATCCTTGCGATAACGCTCAAGCTCTTCAGGAGAGAGTTTTTTTTTGCCTTTTTAAACTCCCTTCTCCTTAGCTTTGTTGGAGTTGCCCTTAGGAGACTTTTTGGACATTGTCCTTCCCCTTAGGCTCATTAGAACCCTTGTTTTCGTGGGCTTAAAATTTCTTTTAGACCCCATTTGGAAATTGATTCGAGAAGCCACCATAGTATGGTGTATAACTGCCAATATGGTGCGTGGCATTTGGCAGTTGACATACTCCGCCATTTCTTCAGTTAAACCTGCACAAAATTGTTGCTTTTTCTCTCCAAAATCCAACTTCTTGAAGACAGTGGCTTTGAGTTGTAAGTCCCAAAACTTGTCTACATATTTGTGAATGGATTCGTAGGGAGAGAGCTTCAAGCTTCACCATTCGGTGAGTACTTTGTCTTTGGCATCGGTGGCCAAAAACTGCTTCATAATGGAAGCTCTTAAAGCTTTCCATGTTCATGGAGCTTCACCATTGGCCCGTAGGCTAGACCACCATTGCCTGGCGTACTTTTGCAAGTGCATAGCTACATGGCGTAGCTTAGAGGACTCCATAAAGCCCTCATCTCCAAACGCCGCATCGAACTGTTGGATAAAGGCCAAGACTTTGTCCGTAGCACCAAAGGTGCCATTGTAGGTAAGGAAAGAGATGCACTTCCCTCCCTCTTTGAAATTCTTGAGCTTGGACGACCTCTTCCACGCGGCATAGGATTTCCTATGGCCTCTTCTTTTTGATGGTTCAAAGGTTGCATCATCACTTTCTTCAGAAGGTGAAAAATTCTTTCTCACCTTTTTCTTGCCTTGATCTTCTTTGTCTTCACCATCACTTTCATAAGAGGAAGAGGATGAAGAAGGGGAGAAGAGGGTGTCCTCTTTCTCGCCTTTTTCTTCTCTTGCTTTTTGTCATCCCTCTTTGAAGTAGGGTGTGGAGAAGTATGTGATGGTCTTCTCCATTTTGGGGGTGATGGAGAGCATTTAGCCTGCTGTCTTCGTGGAGCCATCTCCACCGAGGTGGCAAGAGACTCACTTCTTTCTTGTTCCTTAGGTGGGGGCTCTTGATTTCTCCTTTGAGAAGGAGATGCGTCATCAAGGAGGAAATTTCTAAGCCCTTCATATGGATCCTCTTCTTCTTCCTGAATCGGAGAGAGACCTCTTTTGGAAGTCTCACAAGGAGGCTTCCTAGGTGTTCTCTTGTCATGGTGGGGAGCTTGGAGAATCCCATGAGCACGAAGTTGCCGTTGCACTTCACTTTGGAGGGATGGATTGCCCATGGCTTGTTGAAGCCTAGAAACATGATAGTTAACAAGCATAGGGGCATCATTAGTAGCCTGCTCATGAGCAAAATCAAAGTTATCAACATTAATTTCACTCTCTTTACTATTGTCAGCCATTCTAACAACTTTTAGGTGTAAACTTTTTAGGTGTACTTTGGCACTTCAAGCCCTAGTTGCTACTCCTCTTTACTCCTTTAGAAAAGCACTCAAGCTATTGTACCCGTGGCTCGAATACCGTTAATTGCAAGGAATAGAAGAGAGGGTCGTTCAACACCAAAACAGCACCGGCTCCTGTCAAGCTTCTAATAGCTCAATAGTGGTTAAGCCGTAGGCAAGCCCCATAGGGCTCCACTATTAAGACCATAGCTCTCAACAGTGATGCCCTGTTAACTGCACAAAGGCAGGCGCACTGCAAGGCTGAAAAATCCCTATTCTACTTACTCACATGCAATTAATAATACCAACCATTTATAGCTAGCTTGAGGACCTCCCTTCTTGAGCAAGAAAAGAGAAACCTTGTGCTCTGATACCAATGTAACATTTAATGGCCTAATAACTTGTGTGTAGTGGAAAATAGCATGAACATAGTGAGCATTTAATTAGAATAGATTCCTAATGAGACTAACAAGAGTGCTTGGATTGAGAGAGCAACAAAAAGTATAACACCTAGTTAGATAGCATGAACAATACTTCACAAGAGAGACAAATTAGGCAATTGACAAAATTTGAGGACCGGATTTGCATGAGCCGGTCCCCCCTCCAAAAGGCTTTGTATTATGGTTTCTCCCATCAAGAGAGACGTTTTACAATACAATTCTTTGTGTTCCTTCAATACTAGCTAGTGCAATGAAGATGGAAACTTCAAGCACTAAGCAATACACTTATCAAACACAACATCAATTCCCTCATGGTCGCAAACCCAAGAACTCACACACCTTCGAAGATGGTGAGAGCTAGCGAGGTATGAGAGTAGATTGAGAGGAAGAAGGAGTAGTCCTACGAGAAAGATGTACATCTCCTCACATAATCACTCATATTAGCATACCTTAACTTAGTAATTAGCATGGTAGAGGAGATGAGCATGCATTGAAGCTTGGATCTTGGTTGGATTTGCATCACAAAGCCAAGAGTTGTTGGTGTAGGCCTCTCTTCTCACAAGCTTGGAGCAGGTGATAAGCTTTCCATTAAAGCTTGAGAAGGAGAGAGAGACTTTGTAGTAGTCGAGTGATCTCCCACTTTGTTGCCAATTTTTGCATGGTTTATGGTTGAGATTTTGCTTGAGTTTTTTCGTCTGTTTATAGAGGAGACTTTGACAATTTTCTCATAGGATTTCTAGCCATAGTTCCTTGACATCCATAAGGTAGTTGACATGTGTGACACTTTATAGTCGACAGGTATGACTTGTGAGAGATGGAGGTCTCGTTCTTACCGATATATGTGATGTTGGCATTGTGGTCACATAGGGCACATTAGGAGCTTTTGTTTCACATTTATGAGGCATCAATGGAGATATATGCATGATGAAGATGAGGTTTTGACACATGCTAGAGCGGTGGCTTTGTATGGTGATGTTACGTTCCCCTTTAGCATTCCTCCTCCTTACAGGTCTTCTAGGGTGACTCTTCTCCCTGTTGGTTGCTAGATGAGGATTTTCCCCGTCACATGACATCATGAGTGGTTCATCCCTTTCTCTAATGGGAGCTTTGGTTGTGTACACTTGGTCGATGGTTTGGTGTTCAACATTGTAGGTTCACGAGATGTTTCCTTGCCATTGCCCAATGGTGCATCCTATACGTTATGACATTTGTGCCATGTTTCTAATCTGAGATAGAGTTTGACAGTTAGCAGATTGTGGATGTCAAATACTGATTAGAGAGCAGTCTTTCTACATGCATTGTGGATAGTTAGTGATTGCCAGGGGAGCCCGTCGTGGCTTAGTATATCCTATCCATGTATCTGAGATATGAGACAGCATAGTCTCAATTTTGTCTAGCATGTGTTAAAGCGAGAGACAAGACGTGTCTCCTTCGTTGATGAGCTCCATGATGCTCATGAGATAGAGCATGTAGATGTGCAAGACATGTAAGTAGATTTTGTAGAGACAGAGTTGGAGCAAGATTTCTCAAGTCAGACATGACAAGTGTTGTCAAATTCTGTGCAGGTAGAGGTCCCTGGGCAGTCACTTATCAAAAGACCCCTATATCACGTGCATTCAAGAGGTAATTAATAATACCCCAATATACATACTATACTTACACTGTGAGCCTATTTAAAAAACCCCCACCCCCCTCTGTATGTATACATTTTTATACATTTTGGTCTTTTAATAATCCTCTGCGGTTAACTCACGTGATATCATACACATTCTAAAAAGTGACCGCCCCGGGGTAGAGGTAGAGTGGGTCTGCTCCTTAGAGACACAAACAGAGATGACGGGCATGGAGGTTTTTGATATGCTCATGTTAGAGGCTGATGAGTTGATGCTAGGATGCATACTTCCTCATATGGATGAGAGGGATGTAGCCATCCTAGTGTTGGCAATGACACATGCATACGTGATGAGTAGTCATGATGATGCAGTGCATGCAGGTAGTGTGGGGAGGTTAGGACAACCAGGTTTGTGCACATTTTGTCAACGTTCGAACGTTCATATACGACCTACTAGTGTCTACTAGCAATTGCAATGGGAGCATTTGCAACAGGGATTGTCAGTCATATAGTGACTGACATTAGCATGATGCATCATAGAGCTATGCAGACCATACAAAGTTGTATGCGGGATTTATATGGAGGCTATAGCGTGGATAAGCACGCTTGCCTATCACCAGAGCCGATACGACTGCTTGTAGATCGACTGAGCGAGCCAGTGGGCATAGGTCGAGAGAGTCTCTGACCTATTTTCTTATATATACTAGTAGTCTAGCTGGTAGCACTTACTTTGTAACAAAATTTGATAAATAATGATGTATTGCATCTGATAGGTGGCAGCAGCATAAGCGATCAATGGACTATATCAAAGGCTAGCACATCTATGAATATTTTATCATTAAAGTGCTCTTTAGGAGCCATGGTCATTGAATGTCCGGGCGGATAGTCTGTATTCATTTCTGAGCATTGATCAATCTATAAATAATTACTTGCAAGAGGAAAATGATCACTCTTGCACGTGGAAAGATTGCACCCACTGTCTCTCGACATTTGCACATTGTGACCTCTTGATAGATACACAATGCACTTTCACTTCATTATTGTTGGTTCATATTTTCACATTTGTATAGGGGCTTGGGTTTTTCCCTTATACCCCAAAGGGTTTTTTCATCCAAAGCTAGAGGCCTTTGTTTGAGTGGGGGTGTTGTGTGTCTTTCTTGTCCTCTCTCACCTCTTATCTCTCGCCGTGCTAGTGTAGCACTCCGCTCTAGGAGGTGCACTGGCACACTCTCTTCTCCTTTCTCTCTTGCTCATTGTGTCTCTCGCTGCGGCCGTGCTCAAGGTTTTCATGCGGAATCTGAGAAAAATTCCATGATTTTCCTCCATAGATCTTTGCGATTTTGTGCTACAGATAAATTAAATAACTCTTTTCTTTAATTACATTTAATTTTATTGTTCTATCTTTCTTTGATTTTGGCAAAAGTTTAGAAATCTTAGCACTCCGCTCTAGGAGGTGCACTTGCACGTTCTCTTCTCCTTTCTCTCTTGCTCATTGTCTCTCTTGACGCGGTCGTGCTCAAGGTTTTCATGCGGCATCTAAGAAAAATTTCATGATTTGCCTCCATAAATCTTTGCGATTTTGTGCTACAGATAATTTAAATCATTCTTTTCTTTAATTCCATTTAATTTTATTGTTCTATCTTTCTTTGATTTTGGCAAAACTTTAGAGATCTTAATGTTAATCTTTCATTAATTTTTAATAAATGTAAGAGATTCAAATAGATAGTAGAAGTGAAAATATTTTATAAAGCCTAAACATTGCTAATGTAATATTTAGCACTACTACAAATATCAATATAACTAGTTAACCTATTAGTAGTGTGCATATGGGCTTCTAAGAAGAAATACTTACTTAGATCGAGGATGTGTATAGTAGACGAAGAAGAAGAAGACTTAGAGAGGTTTCAATACTATAGGAATATTCCCAAAAGTCGGGAGAATCTCTTTTTATGCCTTGAAGAAGGAGAAGATAGAGATGATATAGCATACTCATAAGAAAGGAGACATTTTTTTCGCTCATCGTACAAACAAATCCAATAAAGGTTGGTCAGTGAGGCAGAAGTGAGAATTGTCGACGCCCAGAAAAACAAGCAACATTTGCGTCACTCAATCCATAATTGGTGAAGATCATTCCGTATCACACATGGAGTTATATGCCCAAAAATCTCATTATGTCAAAGATCTATCGCATGAGTCTTGACTTAAGAGAATGGCCATCATAAAATTGAAAACGAGATTAGTTATCAGTGCTCATGATTGCATGGGAAGCAATCTTGAGAGCCCCTTGAGAAGATGACGAGAAGTTTAAACTTCGTGGGAATCTAGCCTTTTATTATTGTCTTTTTCTTTCCTCTCTCTCATAAAATCTGATACACTGTATCAATTTCTTCTTAGCATCACATTTTGGTTGTATCGTCACTCTCTGCTCGCTTTGCATATGGAATTGCGACGGGCTCATGACAACAATAGCCACAATAGCTTGGGAATTTGGCTCCCAATGCAACACTAGAAATGTTACCTCTACTTGCTCCCATGCTCGTAAAGTAAGGGTTACATTTGGTTGCAAGAACATGCTACTTTTTGTTGCGCCTCTTCCCATGGATACTTTGTCATCCTGATCCTCAATGGTGAGCTTCCCATAGTAGCTATAACTTTTGGCGAAAGTTCATGACTGCTCCTCATGCTCGAGGCCACTGGCATTTGAAAACTCATGAACCAAAGTACTAGCCCTTGACATTAATGTTCGTCACCCTCATGTAATGAGAATGAATTTGTACTTTGAAATCTTTGCACTTATTTTTAGCGTTGCATCATACGCTATGTCGTTATTACATTTTGCTTGATATTGGATTTTAGAGGTTTTACTTCTCCAACTTTTAAGCAGGTATCTATTGCTTGTGTAACCACACACACACACACACACACACACACACACACAATGGGCAAGACAATCATGGGATATCGTGCTTGTAGAGATTTTCTAGATATGTGCCAATTCTTGTGCTCCCTCTCTGTCTCTACCCTTGGTTTATGAGCAAAAATGTATGGATTGCAATTTGCAACAACAACTAGGTGTTATCTTTTAGGCTTTAGAATCTATTGCAATAGTAACAACCAATTAGATGTGTAGAAGCCTTGAGCGAGGAGAACAAAAAAAAAAAAAAAAAAAAAGGCAATAACAATGTCTACTGAGAAAGCCAAATAACTTGACCACTACCTCAAATACCCTCCATAGCAATTGTGGTAGGATTATATTCCCTTTCTCGTACATGAATACTCACACACTACCGTTGGCTAACTGATAACATATATGGATTTTGTAAGACTATTAAACGCTAGAAATACATTTCTAAGACTTAAACATTGTGGCACTTACATATCTGTAAATTTTTCATGATTTTCTTCTATTTTAATGGCTCATCCTTATATTTGTCTATTTGCTAATTACATTAAAGGCAGTTTAACATTCATATTTTGATTAAGTCTATCAAAAAAACAAAGTTAATCCAATTGTCTATTTTAAATGACATTAACCAAATGATTATTTTGTTGTTGACCTTCATTTTTAAGAACTTGTTTAGCATCTGTGATGATTAAAAAGAGCAATGTAGACCATAATGTGACCAAACTACCTTTCTGAGCTTAATGCATGCAAATCATAAGGAACAAACACATTTCGAGAGAATTCGACACGTAAGTCCTCTCCTCATTTTAATTATTTATATTTGCACTTAAAAAATACACACTAGTCACATCCCAATATCTAAGTACCTAATTTCTTAGTGCATTTTTATACATCTAACAAGAGCATTTACACTTTCTTTGATTAGTTAGTTTTTTATATGCCCAATTTCCATACATAGTTATAGGAACAAGCTCGTGCCATTTGTGACAGCGAAGAATTCATTCGGCCACTTTTAAAGGGAAGAGCTCTTTTTCATATTTACATTGTCTTATGAGATATGCAATCAACCATCTCTAGCATCGTGGCTTGTATTTGCACTGAATGAAATTTTTATTTAGATGCTCTCTCATTAAGCTATACAACCAATCATATAAGCTCTGGTGCTTTGGGATAATGAACAACAGTTTGGTGTCAAATAGGTACTTCATGTTGTCACGTACACATAGATTCGTCGATTTAGGTAGTGTGTAAATACTCATCCTGGTGTAGATTTTCCGATTTAGGCAACACTAATTGTACAGACTCGCCAATGTATGCAGTACGAATGTAGATTCGTCAATTTAGGTAGCATACCAACAAATAACACATTCACTAGTTTAAACAATATCAAGTGTAGATTCACCAAATTAGGCAACACAAGTGCAGATTTCCCGATTTAGGTAGTTGGTCTGATTTCTGTTGATTCGTTGATCTAGGCATGCCTCGCCTTCATTTATAGCAAACTTATCGGTACATTCACCTTTAAGTGCGAAGTTATTGGGGTAAAGGCGTTGTGCCATTGCCCGAAGCTGGACGTTTAGTGTCCGGCCGCACACTGCCCATACACATACCCTTATTCTTGTATACACACATGAATAAGGAGCTCTCCACTGCTTGGAGGTTTGATCCACCCACACAACGTTGCACTCCTCTTTCCTCACATGCACTACACCACGCACACATGCATCCGCGCACTACTCACTCTTTCACTTAATCGGCCACAAATGGTTATAAATAGTACCACTCCTTAATTTTGTGCTTTCTCAGCATGAAGAAAATGCATAAAAATAACTCCAAGATTTGTGATTTGTTCCCAAGATAGCTTGATCCAAAAATTGGGCTTTTGTTAAAGGTGTTTAGATAAATACGATTTTGGGTAATCTCAACAACTTTGGAACAAAAAGTGGCTTTTAAGAAAAATTGGGACAAACGTAGTGACTCAATAGGGCTTGCTTGTCCTCCTTAGCCTTTTCTCCAATTGCTATTGTTCAATCCTTCTCTAAGCTTTGTAGCGGCTTTTTTATAGCTTTGATGTACACTTCTATCCCTTATGTGCTTGTGGGTGCACAATTGAGCTAGAACATTGTCCTCAAAGGCCATCGAAGCTTCATTTTACTATGGTGGAGATGGGGGGTCCTTGGACTTACACTAGCCTCATGTCTAGAGCTTCCAAAACATCTTATCAATTGAGTGGGTTGTGGTGGCAGAAAAGAATCTTTAGTTGGAGTGTATGGGTGAACGTACCTAGGTGGTGTTTCTTCGACCTTTGAAGCAAGGGAACCTATTCTTGTGGGCGACTTAGCTAGACATGCCAAACTAGCCATGAAGGCTTCTCTTCTCGATTGGGTCCATCAATGTTTTTTTATGTGCGCATTGTGTGGTTTTCTCCATTTCCGATCATAGGGTCCTTGGGAGTTATGTGACTAGAGGTATCCCTTGATCATATGCCTCCTTAAAGTTCTGTGGATTTCCATGTTTATGAACTTGAATTACATTTTTGAACCCACTTAGTGTAGACACCATTTGAGTTTTCCTCAGGTTCAAATATCATGTTCAACGGAGGTGCTTGCTTGAATTGGTTAAACGAGAACATCATACCATCCTCAAAAGCACAAGAGACTTCCTTCAACTTCTCTGGAAGATCCTTAATGAGAGATATTCTAGCCTTCATAGCTAGCTTAGCAACGCTAAAGCCACCATCCAATTTATCAATCACCACAAAGCTCGTTGAAGTCGCTTCAAAATCCTTCAGCTATCTAGGGTTGTCTTTCATAGTCCTCTTAGCCCCTTGAGATCCTTCTAATGCCTCATGGACTCTAGGTTTTGGTGCAATTTGTCATTGGGGTGGTGTGAAAAATAATTCAAAGTGATCTCGAGGGGTATTTCTAAAGAGCTAGTCTTTGATGTGTTGATTCTAGTATCGTCCCTTATCCCTTATCCTATGATGATACTGCAATAAACATAGTATATTTACACTATGAGCCTATTTTTAAAAACCCAACCTCCTCGAATGGATATGTTTTGAGTATTAATAAACATCTTAGGTTAATTCATGCGATATGATACACATTTTGAAAAGTAATTGTCGTGAGCCTTTTCCACACAGGCACTGGCTGAGCCTTACCGGATAGGACCCTTGCTTGATAGCTCCTTGATAGTAACATCATTTAAAACCTACATAGGCTGCCCAAGTGCCTAATGAGGCACTTACATTCATAGTCCCACCATTAAGCAGAGGCAACAAACAATGTATCATATACATTTTGTGAGCTTGTATATGTTGTTAAGTATGGAGCCTGATTTACCCTTGTAAATTTCTGTGGTAAAAGCGTACATTTGTAAGGCCCCCATTATGAGGAGAAGCCATCGTGCGTGAAGGAAAAATCACTCATCAGAAACCAAAATTTTCACGGACAAGAATCAGGGGCAACTTTAGAGGCCGCCCCCGAGACTTTTTTTCCGCCGGAATATTATGGCCAGACGGCGGCCGGAAAGTGGTCGGAAAACAACCGGTCGGTTGGCCGGTGGCCGATAGTCAATGGCCGATGGCCGGTGGTCGGAAGTCAATGGCCGGTGGTCGGTGGTCTGAAGTCAATGGCCGGTGGCCGGTGGCAGAATTCAATGGCCGGTGGCCGAATTCAAAAGCGGACTTGTCTTCTTAAGGGCGGCCACACATGGGCGGATTGGAGGGTCCGATTTGGACTTATTCGCACAAGGGCGGCTACACATGGCTGTCTCTCATAAGAGAGGGCAGCCCTTTTGGCCTATAAAAGGAGGCCATTTCTACACACATTTCATAGTGTGAAGTTGATGCAACAAGGTGAGTGTGAGGTGGTGAGAGTGAAGCAAGGCGGGAGCTCTATTAAGGGTTTAATCCCTTTGTAAACTACTTCTTCTTTTGAAGTGCTAAAGCCATTGAGTGGCTGCTTTCCCGTGGACGTAGCCCACATTGGGTGAACCACGTATATCGTGTGTACTCTCTCTCTCTCTCTACTCTATAATCTCTTGTGTGTGAAATCTATCTCTCTCCATTAAGTAATCTACTCAAAAATCTATTTAGCTACGTCTTATTTCCTAACAACTGGTATCAGAGCAAGGTTTGCTCGTAGCTAAATTATCTCAAGTTGAAGATTCCTTGAATTGAGTGGCAGTTATGGCGGAGGAAGGGAAGCTCAAGATTGAGAAGTTCAACGGCAAAAACTACCAACATTGGAAGATGCATATTGAAGACTATCTCTACCAGAAGGACCTCTATTTGCCACTAGGCGGTCTTGCGAAGAAGCCCGCAACAATGGCAGATGAAGCATGGATTGTCCTTAATCGAAAGGCACTGGGAACAATCCGGTTAAGCTTGGCGTCAACGGTGGCCTTCAATGTTTCGGATATGAAGACCACGGAGGACTTGATGAAGTCACTTGACGACTTCTACGAGAAACCATCGGCATCCAATAAGGTATTTCTTATGAAGCACTTGTTCAATCTAAAGATGACAGAGAATGGTTCAGTTGCAGAACGCCTAAATGACTTTAACACAAACATAAGTCAACTTCGATCGGTGAAAATCAATTTCGATGACGAAGTGCGAGCTCTCCTTATACTATCATCTCTACCGGATAGTTGGGACAGCCTTGTGATGGCTGTAAGTAATTCTATCTCTGGTACAAATACTCTTAAGTTTGATGATGTTGTGGGTGTTCTCCTAAGCGAGGAAATACGAAGGAGAAGCACAGGAGAATCATCAAGTGCTGCATTGTCAGTAGAAACAAGAGGAAGGCCTAAGGAGAGGTTCAAAATCCAAAAGGGTCGTGATCGCTCAAGACGGAGCAAGTCACGCACAAAGTCAGTTCTTGAATGTTGGAATTGCGGCAAGAAGGGCCACGTCAAGAAGGATTGCTGGTCCAAGAAGAAGAAGGAGACTGAGTCTCAAGACAACAAGCCAACATCGGAGGCCAATGTGGCAGGTAAAGTAGAGCAAGATGCTCTAATCCTCTCATTAGACAATGTGTCTAATTCCTGGATAGTAGATTCCGGGGCTTCATTCCATGCGACACCACACAAGCAACATTTCCAAGATTACACCAAAGGTAATTTTGGGTATGTATACTTGGGAGATGATGAAGCTTGTGAGATTGCCGGCAAAGGTACAGTTTCTGTCAAAACTGCTAACGGAAATGAATGGAAGCTTAAAGATGTTAGGCATGTTCCTTCTCTTCGCAAAAATTTGATCCCTACAGGACAATTGGACGATGAAGGTCACAACATTGCATTCGGAAACAAACGGTGGAAGATCTCAAAGGGATCTTTGGTGGTTATCAAGGGAGAAAAGGTCGGTACACTTTACTTGTGTACTGTTAGCACGCAACCTTCAGCTTGTGCAGCAACTACAGAAGTTGATAGTGCGGTGTGGCACTATCGACTTGGACATATGAGTGCCAAAGGAATGCAAATCCTTCAAACAAAGAAGCTTCTACCAGGTTTGAAAGAAGTGGACTTAGAGTTCTGTGAAGATTGTGTTTATGGTAAACAAAAGAGGGTAAAATTTCAAAAATCAGGAAATGAAAGAAAAAATAAAAAACTTGAGTTGGTTCATTTTGATGTTTGTGGTCCTGCAAGTACACCATCACTTGGTGGCTCATTGTACTATGTAACATTCATAGACGATGCGACTAGAAAAACATGGGTTTATGTCATGAAGAATAAATCCGATGTATTTTCCATATTTCAAAGGTTGAAAGCCTTTGTGGAGAATGAAATAGGTACCAAGGTTAAATGCCTCAGATCCGACAATGGGGGCAAATATTGCAGCCAAGCTTTTGAAAGCTTTTGTGCTAGCAATGGCATTCGGAGGCAAAGGACAACCCCAAGGACACCTCAACAAAATGGGATTTCGGAAAGGATGAACAGGACAATCATGGAACGAGTACGAAGCATGCGGCTACATGCAGGCCTACCGCTTGAGCTTTGGACGAAAGCTGTAAGTACGTCTGTGTACTTAATCAATCGGTCACCCTCAATGGCATTGGATGGGGGAGTTCCAGAAGAGGCATGGACAGGTAAACCGGTGAATTATGCATTTCTCAAAGTGTTTGGGTGTGAGGCTTTCATGCACATAGATAGAAGCCTAAGATCAAAGCTAGATGCAAAGTCCAAAAAGTGTTTCTTCATTGGCTATGGAGAAGGAGACTTTGGGTATCACCTATGGAATCCTGAAGATGGTAAAATCTTAAGGAGTAGGGATGTAATTTTTAACGAACAAAATATGTACAAAGATTACTTGGAAAGAAAACAAACAAAAGAAACAGGTGGTGAGTACATGGAGCTTGAGGACAGTGAAGACTCAAGGACTGCAAACGGTGACAATGTGCAACAACGTCAACCAAATGAGGAGCCTCAACCTATTCCCCGAAGATCTACAAGAGCTAGTAGACCTCCAGAAAGGTTTTTTCCTTCCTTCAACCATCTCTTGATCTCAGATTCTGGAGAGCCGGAATCATACGAAGAAGCTATGCAACATGAATCCAAAGAAGAATGGACGAAGAGCATACAAGTGGAGATGGACTCACTACATCGCAACCAAACATGGGAGTTAGTTGAGTTGCCTAAAGGTAAGCAGGCACTTCAAAACAAATGGGTGTACAAGCTGAAGGAAGAAGAAGGTGGGAAGAAAAGGTACAAGTATAGGCTTGTGGTAAAAGGTTTTTCTCAAAAGAAAGGTATTGACTTCAATGAAATATTTTCTCCTGTTGTAAAAATGAACTCAATTAGGCTTGTCTTAAGCCTTGTGGCTGCTCATGATTTAAATCTCGAGCAAATGGATGTAAATACGGCATTCCCTCACGGTGACTTAGAGGAGGAAATCTACATGCTTCAACCAAAGGGGTATGAAGTAAAAGGTAAGGAGAAAATGGTTTGCAGATTAAAGAAGAGCTTGTATGGTTTAAAGCCAGCATCAAGACAATGGTACTTGAAGTTTGATCGATAGATGTTGTATCATGGATTCACAAGATGCAACTCGGATCACTGTGTCTACACGAAGAATTTGGGAGATGGGAAGTTCATCATTCTAATGTTGTATGTTGATGACATGTTGATTGCAAGTGCTAACATGCAGGACATCAAAGACCTAAAAGAGGAGCTGTCTAAATCTTTTTCAATGAAAGATTTAGGTGCTGCAAAGAGGATACTTGGTATGAAAATATCAAGGGACAGGACGAAGAAGACAATAAAGCTATCTCAAGAAGATTACATCAAGAAGGTACTAGAAAGGTTTGCAATGCAAAATGCAAAACCAGTTTCTACACCTTTGGCTGGTCATTTTAAACTAACGAAGGATATGTTTCCAAAGACACAAGAGGAGCTAGCCTATATGTCTAAAGTTCCATATGCTGCAGCGGTAGGTTCTCTAATGTATGCTATGGTCTGGACAAGGCCAGACATTGCACATGCAGTGGGAGTTGTGAGTAGGTTCATGGACAACCCAGGTAAAGAGCATTGGCAAGCTGTGAAGTGGATACTTAGGTATCTAAAAGGGACAACAACAAATGCTTTATATTTTGGAGGAACTGATATTTTTCTAGAAGGGTATGCTGATGCAGATATGGCAGGTGACAAAGATACTCGAAGGAGCACTACTGGCTATGTGTTCACGGTTGGAGGCACAGCAGTAAGCTGGGCTTCAAAGCTGCAGAAAGTGGTTTCACTTTCTACCACGGAACCAGAGTATGTAGCAATGATGGAGGCAAGCAAAGAAATTATGTGGCTTCACAGATTCTTAGAAGAGCTTGGATTCAAACAAGACAATTGTGTCTTGTACAGTGATAGCCAAAGCGCTATCCATCTTGCAAAGAACTCAACCTTTCATTCAAGGACAAAGCACATTGAGGTGAGATATCACTTCATACGCACTCTTTTGGAAGAGGGACAACTAAAGCTAGGAAAGGTGCATACAAGTGAAAATCTTGCAGACATGTTTACAAAGGTGGTTAACAAGGAGAATTTGAGCTTTTGCTCATCTTCAATCGGCATTCAAGGATAAGAAGCCAGAATGGAAAGCAGTCACAGGTTTGGTTTGGAGATCAGTCTCCAAGTGGGAGATTCTTAAGTATGGAGCCTGATTTACCCTTGTAAATTTCTGTGGTAAAAGCGCACATTTGTAAGGCCCCCATTATGAGGAGAAGCCATCGTGCGTGAAGGAAAAATCACTCATCAGAAACCAAAATTTTCACGGACAAGAATCAGGTGCAACTTTAGAGGCCGCCCCCGAGACTTTTTTTCCGCTGGAATATTCCTTTTCGCCGGAATATTATGGCCGGACGGCGGCCGGAAAGTGGTCGGAAAACAACCGGTCGGTAGGCCAGTGGCCGGTAGTCAATGGCCGATGGCCGGTGGTCGGAAGTCAATGGCCGGTGGCCGAATTCAAAAGCGGACTTGTCTTCTCAAGGGCGGCCACACATGGGCGGATTGGAGGGTCCGATTTGGACTTATTCGCACAAGGGCGGCTACACATGGCTGTATCTCATAAGAGAGGGCAGCCCTTTTGGCCTATAAAAGGAAGCCATTTCTACACATATTTCATAGTGTGAAGTTGATGCAACAAGGTGAGTGTGAGGTGGTGAGAGTGAAGCAAGGCGGGAGCTCTATTAAGGGTTTAATCCCTTTGTAAACTACTTCTTCTTTTGAAGTGCTACAGCCACTGAGTGGCTGCTTTCCCGTGGACGTAGCCCACATTGGGTGAACCACGTATATCGTGTGTACTCTCTCTCTCTCTCTACTCTATAACCTCTTGTGTGTGAAATCTATCTCTCTCCATTAAGTAATCTACTCAAAAATCTATTTAGCTATGTCTTATTTCCTAACATATGTCTCCTTGGTAAATGCTAACAAGAGTTGAACTGCATCTTCCATAAAAGTAACTAGTATGTGACCCGCGTGTTGCTGCAGCCAAGAAGAAGTTTGGACCAATTAAGGCAAACCCCCCTATCGTAAGAAACAAACCCATGATCCAAGAAGCACCACAACATCAACTTTGTGTGATAATGAAAAGTGCATAGAAAATTGAATCAACATAACAATATAGTATATGATGCACGCATTGGTGTTCGGACCAATAGAGTGTACTATTAATTCTACTGAAACTCTGAAATCTATAACAAAATCGTGCCTCTAAATCATACATAAGCGTAAAAAAAGAGCATAATTCGTTTATGTATACATAAACCAAAAATTTCGATTTATGATAGTAAGAATTTCACAATTGTTCAACAATTCAAAAGGGAAGGTAATGCCTAAAACAAATAACCCCAAATGCAAGAAGTTTGGACCAATTAAGGCAAACCCCCCTATCGTAAGAAACAAACCCATGATCCAAGAAGCACCACAACATCAACTTTGTGTGATAATGAAAAGTGCATAAAAAATTGAATCAACATAACAATATAGAATATGATGCACGCATTGGTGTGCGGACCAATAGAGTGTACTATTAATGCCATTGAAACTCTTAAATCTATAACAAAATCGTGCCTCTGAATCATACATAAGCGTAAAAAAAGAGCATAATTCGTTTATGTATACATAAACCAAAAATTTCTTCGATTTATGATAGTAAGAATTTCACAATTGTTCAACAATTCAAAAGGGAAGGTATTGCCTAAAACAAATAACCCCAAATGCAATGCCTATGTATCTACAAACACCAAAATATTTTATTCATATTTGTATAAATAGTTATACAAATAAGTTTTACCAGACACGATAGACCTCTCTAGAAACAAATAGATCCTATATCAACGGTCAATGAATGAAAAATTGTCTCAAAAGCAATCCTTCAATCTTCTTTCAGACTCTATTCCATTGCATGTGACGTGAATAGCTCTTGCATTGTATCAAGAGGCATTCCTCTTGGAGAAGCAAGTTGTTTTCATGATGGAGCACAAAAAAAATCATCAAGTATTGGAAGCCCAAGTTATTCAGATAAACTTCTTCCAAACGTACCAAGAATTTCATGCAAATACCTCAATGCATACCCTTCAACAACATGTGCACATTCATCTAAAGATTGGAATCTCAACTCCATTGCGTCGATAGTCCCCAAAAAAAGAATTCGAAATCTTTCCCATAAGAGATGAGGGAAAGAGGATTCACAAAATCATAAATTGGTCACAAAATATGTCTCAACTGCAAGCTTGTACGTATATTGCAAGCTTCCTCCATGCAGCCAGACCATTCCATGTCATCCTCCAAGATACCCTTTGTAATGCATGCTGCCTTAAATGTTAGGGACAAATGTTTATTTCGTCAATGTTCTCCCTTTTAGTAGCCTGTACTACCGTATGGAATCTTATAGTTGCCCTATCTTATGATTGTAGAGCATACCTCAATGTCAATATTTGCTTTGAATAGTGTCGACAAAGTAGGACTATATCGCACCACCCATTGATTATCAATAGTAGAACCCCCGACCTTGGAAGTGAAGCCATTGTTTTGTTGCACATAAATGAGATAACCATTATTATCCATGCTTGTTTGATGACAAAATGGATGTGTATATCTTCTAATACACTATTTACCATCAACCATGCAAGGAGATGAAGTATTGAAAAAGAAAGGGGCCATGAATTCTACAACTAACAATGATGTTAGACAACACTGGGAATTGGCTTTTATGTGGTAGTTGTGCACAAACCATCTTTTCATATGTTGATTGCAACTTCAATCAAGGATCTAGAATCAACAATGTATGAGGTTATCCAAGTTTTTGGATTTTTTAAAGAAAAAGCAACGAAGGTGAGCTCACCTTGTGAGGCGAATGCTTGTGCAAATCGCCCCAATGTCCCAAATTATGCATCGAGGCCCTCTGCTTCCTCAAAAACTTTATGCATTAATCATAGCGTTTTTAGAAAAAGGGTTTCGAAGGGTGGAATTTGAAGGTCCTCTTAAAATTCCACCATTTGAAACCCTTTTTCTATAAACCCTTTTAGTTAGAATTGTTACCATATACATGTGGTAGTGATCTGTGTGAACACACTAAGACCGCCGGGGCATTTTTTTCCCTCTTTAGAAGGTTTTTTCCCCTCTGCATTGTATATACGCCCATCACTCTAGGGCTATCTATCTTTCCATTGCACACTAAGTAATACACTCTCCATTGTGTGCCTTGAGCTTCCTTCGTCTTCTCCAAGCTGTGTGTGTTTCCCTGCAAACCCTAATTCCAACAATTGGTATCAGAGCAAGTCACGTCCTCCCGGGCTTAGTCGCCAGCTGCTCCAGCACACGCCTGCTCACTTTCTCCGATTTCAGTGAGCTTTGGCGAGCGTTCACAGGTCGACAAATACTTTGGGTAAGCTCGTAGAGTAGGGTCTGCTCAGATTTTCGATTTGGGCTCATTTCGGCCTCCGTTTCCAATACAGACAGTACTACACAGGCTATTTCGTCATTTTGTCCAGAATTTTTGTCATTGCCGTTTTCTGCATAATAGGTGCCTTATAGTCTTCTACGGTTTGTGCTATATAGCACAGGTTGTTCCCGCTCCGTTTCTGCTATTTTCGGGCAGTTTTCACATCAGGTGCAGCATTTACCATGGCTGATAACAACAACACAGATGTGTTCAAGATGTTTGTTGCTGAGGACAGGTTGGATAGGGACAACAACCCTATGTGGGATTATATGATGCAACATGTTCTTGTGTCAAAGGGTGTCTGGAACATTGTGCAGGGCATTGATGTACGTCCTGGTTCTGAGGATGTAGGCGATGTTGAGGATGTTGCAGGTCTTGCTGCAAGGATTGCAGCTGTTAGAGTTGTTTTACCTACGGCAGAACAAGCTTGTTGGGATGTTAAGGATGCGCAGGCTCATGCATTGATTGCGTTGTCTGTGAAGCGCACCATTGTTCCTCACATCCGTTCAACAAAATCTGCAAAACAAGCTTGGGATATTTTAGCAGGTCTTTATGCAAGCCGCAATGAGGCTAAAATTGCTTTGCTGCGTAAAGAGCTGGAGTCGAAGATTATGCATGAGGAAGATGATATGGACACACTCCTTGCTAGTGTCAAGGATATCAATGAGCAACTTTATTTCTGCAGGTGAAGGAATTTCAGACAGTTCCCTTGTGCAGATTGTTCTTGATGCCTTACCAGATTCTTACCAGACTTTTGCTATTACTTGGAGACTTATGACCCAAGGAAATCCTGAAGTTGTCAAGTTTGATGCATCATGCACATTTGCTGTTACAAGAGTCACTTTCCAGAAAAAACAGGACTAGGCAGCGTGCAGTTGAAGAGGCTTTTATTGCTTCTCAAAGAAAGGGTGGTAACAGCAATGCAGCCACTTCTTATGGTTCTACTGCGAGTGGCAAAAATACTGTTCCTAATGCTTCCGCTGGCAACACTTCGTCTGGCAATTCTGGTGATAAGGGCAAAAAGAAGATGCGTTGCCATTATTGTAAAGCTAATGATCACTTGATCAAGCAGTGTCCTAAGTTGAAGGCAAAAGAGGCTAAGAAGAAAGAGGGTGGTTCCACTGCAAATGCTGGTTCCATTACAAATGCAGCCATTTTTGAGTCTTCTGTAAAAGGCGACTATAATGTTGATGTTGATGTAGAATGGGCTTTTAGTACAGAGTGCACTTACAATCCTGTTGTCCATGATGCATGCTTGTCAGTTGCTGCAGATTCACATGTGTGGTATTTCGACAGTGGTGCTACAAAGCACATTACCTCACATCGTGAATTGTTTACCTCTCTCGAGTCTGTCCCTCATGAGAATTCAGTCACTTGTGCCAACAATGCCTCTTATCCAGTTCAGGGATGTGGAAAGATTGTGCTTACTGCTGCTAATGGCAGTTCTTTCACACTTGTTGATGCACTTTATGTACCCTGGATCAAGAAAAATCTCTTGTCTGTATCCGCACTTGCTAGACTTGGACTTGTAGTCAAATTTGTGGGTGACAGATGTACAGTTCATGATCTCAGTTTTGGTGATGAAATTGTTGCATCGGGCCTTTTGTGTCGTGGGCTGTATAAGCTCACTTTGTATGACAAGTGTGGACAAAATTTTGCAAATTCTGTAGCAGATTCAAGGGCTATTTCAGATGCAAAACTTGGCATGCACGTTTTGGTCATCTCAATTTTGCCATTTTGTTGCGTTTGCAGAAATCTGATATGGTTGCTTCTTTGCCGCCTCTTGAAGCACCTGTCAAACATGTTTGTGAAGGCTGTATATTTGGGTAAGATGCAGCGTTCTAAGTTTCCAAAGGATGGTTCAGTTCGGGCCACATGCAGGTTGCAGCTTGTGCATAGTGATGTTTGTGGGCCCATGCAAACTCCGTCCTTGGGCAATTACCTGTACTTCGTTACTTTCATTGATGATTACTCCAGGCATGCATGGGTATTTCCGCTTAAAGCGAAGTCCAAAGTTTTTATGTGCTTCAAACGATTTCTGGCTATGGCTGAAAATGTCTCGAAATGTACTATGGGCACCCTCCGTTCCGATCGAGGGGGGGAGTATATGTCTCATGAATTTAATGCATTTCTGGCTAGTCGTGGGATAAAACACCAATGTACAGTGCCTTATACACCTCAGAAAAATGGTGTTGCTGAGAGGAAAAACAGGTCACTTACGGAAATGGCACGATGTATGGTCAAAAGTCAAGCCTTGCCGCATTCTTTTTGGCTTGAGGCCATCATGTGTGCCACTTATGTACTTAACATGTGTCCTACGAAAGCTTTGCAGTCTTTTACTCCATATGAAGCATGGCATGATAGAAAGCCTTCTATTGAGCACATGCATGTTTTTGGCTGTTTGGCATATGCTTTGGTGCCACAAGTGCAGCGCAGAAAATTGGATGATAAGGTTGTCAAATGTATTTTTGTTGGTTATAGTGCTGAAATCAAAGGTTACAGGTTGTATCATCCGCAAACAAAACATATTCTGGTTTCACGGGATGTAGTGTTTGTGGAAGATTTTGTTCAGCCCTTGTTGTCATGTACTAGAGACAGTAATGTAAGCTCACAGGACATTTATGACACTTTGTTGCCTCTCGTCAGTGGTGGAAATACGAATGTAAGTTCCAATGAGGCAAATGTACAGCCTATGGGGGTTTCTAAAAATGTTCTAGATCAGCCTATTACTGATGCAGATGTACATGATGTACTTGATGAGGAAAGGGCTGAAAATGAACAGGCTAGAGGTATGCCAAAATGGCTGGTGCACACTTTGCGTGATAGTAAATTGGACGCACCTTTTTCTAGTCGTACTCGTTCAGGCTCTCGCCATGCATGTTATGCATCAGATTGTTATGCTTTGGCTGTGTCTAGCTTACATGATGTTGAGGAGCCTCTTTCGTTTGATGAAGCACAAAATTCAAACAATTGGATGGCTGCCATGCAATCAGAATATGATGCACTTATAGAAAATGACACGTGGACTTTATGTGATTTGCCTCCTGGCAAAAATGCCATTGGTACAAAGTGGGTTTACAAGTTGAAACGCAAGCCGGATGGTGAGATCGATCGCCATAAGGCTCGACTTGTTGCAAAGGGTTACGCACAACAAAAAGGCATAGATTATGAAGAGACTTTTTCTCCCACTTGTCGTATGACTACTGTGTGTTTTCTATGTGCATTGGCAGCTCATTTTGGTTGGGATGTACATCAATCAGACATTGTTACTGCTTTCTTGAATGGTGACATATTTGAGGAAGTTTATGTAACGCAGCCTCGCGGTTTTGTCATAAAAGGACAAGAGTACTGCAAATGTAAGAAGGCTTTGTATGGGTTGAAGCAATCTCCTCGTGCTTGGTATGCGAAAGCTGACACTCATTTGGTCAAACAAGGCTTTCGTAACAGTCCAACAGAAAGCACATTGTATGTAAAGCGTGAGGATGATGTACTTCTCATTGTGGTTCTTTATGTTGATGATTTGCTGATCACTGGACCAAATGAGAGACATATTGTTGAATTTAACGCTGATTTGAATGCTACTTTCAAGATGAAAGATTTGGGGCTGTAGCATCATTACTTGGGTATACAATTTAAGCAGTGTGATGGTGGTATTGCCTTGTGTCAGAAAAGTTACATAGAGACATTGCTATGTAAGTTTGGACTTGAGGATTGCAAACCTATTGCCACTCCCATGGAAACAGGTTTGAAGTTGAGTCTAGATGATGCTGGCGATCCTGCTGATGTCACTCTTTACCAAACTGCTGTTGGTTGCCTCATTTATGTATGCAACACGAGGCCAAATTCAGTTTGCAGTCTCACAGGTCAGCAGATTTATGCATAGCCCAGGGTCTAAGCACTGGCAGACTGTCAAGAGAATTTTCCGCTACCTTAGTGGCACTTTACATCTTGGCTTGTTTTATCCCAAGGGGGGATCATTGCCGCCAGATTTACATGCTTTTTCGACTCAGATTGAGCTGGTTGTTTTGACACGCGAGTGTCCACAAGTGGTTTTTGTTTCATGCTTGGCAGTTCATGTATATCATGGTTGAGCAAGAAGCAACCTACTGTGGCCACTTCGAGTTGTGAGGCTGAGTACAGGGCATTATTCACAGCTACGGTTGAGTGTGTATGGCTCAGACGCCTTATGGTGGCTAATTTGGGTGTTGGACAGGACACTGCCAACACTATCTACACTGACAGTCAGAGCGCATTGGCAGTTGCGAGGAACCCAGTTTTTCATGCTCGCACAAATCACATTGAGGTGCATTACCACTATGTCAGGGAGAGGCTCTCAGCAGGAGAGATCAGCTTGGCTTATGTGCCAACACAGGACAACCTTGCAGATCTTTTCACAAAGGCATTGTCTCGTGAGAAGCTTGAAGCTTTCCGCAAAGCTTTGGGCTTACTCCCCTTTGTGGATTGATCCTGTCCTGAGGGCATGGCACTTCCCTTTACTCATGTGCCAACTCTCGTCCACCGCATCACTCCAGGGGGGATTTGTTACCATATACATGTGGTAGTGATGTGTGTGAACACACTAGGACCGCCGGGGCGTGTTTTCCCTCTTTAGGAGGTTTTTTCCCTCGTGCATTGTATATACACCCATCACTCTAGGGCTATCTATCTTTCCATTGCACAATAAGTAATACACTATCCATTGTGTGCCTTGAGCTTCCTTCGTCTTCTCCAAGCTGTGTGTGTTTCTCTGCAAGCCTAATTCCAACAAGAATCTCTAAAGTTAGGTTTTCTTAAGTATTCAAGTTTTTAGAAAAAGGGTTTCGAGCAGTAGAATTTGAAGGTCTTCTTAAAATCGATCATTAGTCATTTTAAACTTCCTTGAGAAGCATGAAATCTTGTCACACAATGTATATTTTTGCTTCTTTTTAGGGTCAGGGAAAATTTAGTCAATTTACCTCTACTATTTGTCATATCAAGGTTTGCTAAGGTTTTGGAGATTTTTTTTTCCGAGTAGTGCCTTTAGCATGCATTAGGAGTGTGTTGTTTCTATAAAGAAACATTACCTTTAAACTTTTTCTCCAGCATTGCCTTTAATATGAAGTAGCACTTAAAGTAGCAATGTTTTGTTTTTGTATCCCAGTGCTAGAAAAAAACCTAGGCTTTAGTGTAATTTTGCCTAAAAATTTAGAGATTCACCTATAAAACCTAAATTTGAAGGCAAAGTATTGTGTATTGATGAATACTTGAGAAAACCTAACTTTAGTATAGCCCCATCTATCTCTAAATTCTAAATTTAAAGGCAAAGGATCATGTATTGGTGAGTGCTTGAGAAAACCGAACTTTAGTCTAGCCCCACCTATCTCTAGATTCTAAATTTAAAGGCACAAAAACCTACAAAGCCTAGAGAAATTTAGTGCAAAAAAATTTGAATCTACACAATTCACCTCTAAAACTTATCATTTGCAGGTTTTCAAAGTTAGCAGTATAGAGGAATCTAGATTGTGTATCAACCAATGCTCGAAAATACCCAGGTTTAGTGTATACAAAATTTTATATCTCTAAATTCTAAATTCAAAGGCAAGAAAACCTACAAAACCAAAAGAAATTTAGCATAAAATCCGTCAAATTGCTCTAAATTTTTCTTATGTAGGAGCATGGTTGACAAAGTAATTAATTTGTGATATCCCATATGTAAGGTTTCCAAGTTTGCGGTAAAGAGGATTGTGTATCTCAAAAAAACCCAAGTTTAGTGTAATCTCAACTACAAATTTCTAGATTTACCTATAAATTCTAAATTTGAAGGCGAAAAAATCTACAAAGCCTAGAGGAATTTAGTGTAAAACCTTCAAATTACCTCTAAATTTTCTCATATTTAGGAGCATGGTTAACAAAGAAAGTGATTTAGTGTGATCCCAACAGAAAATTTTTAGGTTCACCTCTAGATTCTAAATTTTAAGTCTAGTAAACATATGCAGAGGCTAGAGAAATTTAGTGTAAAAACCTTCAAGTCACCTCTAAAATTTCTCATATGTGGGAATGTGGTTAATGTGGGGATGTGGTTTACAATGAACGTGAAGCAAGGTGTGCTCACCTCATGAGGCGAATGCTTGTGCAAATCGCCTTGATGCCGCAATGCAAGTCATCCCTTCCCAACTATGGTCAACTTCCACGAACCATCTAATGTCGTTGAGCATGACTTTGAACCTTTCTCTCTACTACCTATGGGAGCAAGATCTTGGCAAGAGATTTTTGTCTCTCTCTCTCTCTCTCTCTCTCTCTCTCTCTCTCTCTCTCTCTCCTGCTCTCCTGGCTAGAGCACTACTGCTAAGTCTCTCTTTGTCGCTTTGCCTCTGTGTGTGTGTGTGTGTGTGTGTGTGTGTGTGTGTGTGTGCACTGGTAACACAAGTGCTCTCGCCCTCTCTTTCTCTCTTGAGCATTCCTAGCAGTGCTCGAAAAAACCTAGGTTTAGTGAAATCCCACCTACAAATTTTGAGATTTACTATCAATTTTTATATTTGAAGGTGAGAAAACCTACAACATTTAGAGAAATTTAGTAAAAAAACCTTTCAATATAGTTAGGTCCCCTCTAAAAATTGTAATATGTAGGTTTTTCAAGTTTTTGAAAAAAAAAATTCTCCCAACAGCAAACACGTGCTCACCTTGCTAGGCGAAAACTTGTGCAAATCGCCTCGATGTCCAAATTTAAGAGCAAGTTGTCCCATCATTGCTATGGTCACCACCAACCATTGCTTGTAGTTGAATGCAACTTTGAACCTTTCTCTCTACTGCCTATCGGAGCATGATCTTGATGGGAAATATTTGCCTCCCTCGACGCTTATGCGAATCACCCCGATGCCCGAATGCAAATTGTCCCTTCATAGTTATGGTCGGTTGCCACGAGCCATCGTTTGTTGTTGAACGCAACATTGAACCTTTCTCTCTACTGCATACGGAAGCATGATCTTGGCGGGAGATTTTTGCCTTCCTAAATTCTTGTGCATATCACCCTGATGCCCGAATGCAAGTTGTCCCTTCACTTCTCTCTACTGCCTATGGAAGCATGATCTTGGCGGGAGATTTTTGCCTCTCTCTCTCTCTCTCTCTCTCTCTCTCTCTCTCTCTCTCTCTCTCTCTCTCTCTATGGCGAGAGCACTACTGCTCGGGCTCTCTTTGCCTCTCTCCCTCTCTGTGTTTGCGTGCACTGGAAACACAAGTCCTCTCGCCTTCTCTCTCTCCTTCTCTCATACTCCTAGGAGTGCCTTTTTTTATAAAAGATTTAGTGCTAAATTTTTATATATTGAGGGTGAAAATTTTACAAAATGTTCAAAAATTTAGTGTAAAAACCTTTCAATGTAGTTAATTTACCTATAAAATTCTTATCTATAGTTTTTCAAGCTGTTGGAGAATTTGTTTTTCCAAGCAGTGACTCCTAATAGCTCTCTCTCTCCCACTCATTGTCTTATAGTACTATTGACATCCAAACAAATGTGTGTGTGTTGTTAGCGTCTCTCTCTCTCTCTCTCTCTCTCTCTCAACAAGTCTTGAGTTCAACTCTCCTTGTTAGATAGATCTTTAAGGTCTCTCGAGATCAGTGTTCGAGAAAAATCCTTTTTCCAAACATAAAAAATTCCTTTCCTTGAATTTGCTAAGAGGAAATTTTAGAAAATTCATTTTATTTTTCAAGGTTTTACGTCTTTTTTGGAGTGGAGTTTCTCCTTTTTCCCTTGCCTTCAACCGACATTTTTGAAATTGAAAACGACATGATTTTAAGTTGAGACACATTTTTCTCGAACATTGCTCTGGATAGTTTCCTACGATGTTAAAATTCTCTTCTTCTTTGTCTCTCTACCATCCATGCTAACCCCTTCTTCCCCCCAACTTTACCTTCTTGATTTGTAAATTGTAAACCTGGAGGTCTCAAGTGGAAAGTACTAAGTACCATGTACATTTCTAATTTTGTATGCTCTATCCAGTCACATTCCAGTGTTCGCCGTTTACAATTTTGAAAATGCCGGTTGAACCCTCACCTACGTACGCTCATCTTGTCCTACCATACGACATCTGTAATTCTCTCACACACACCACAGACTTCACTCAAGCAGGCGCCTACTGCCGAGTCCTAAGTATCTACTCTCTCTCCTCTCTCGGTCTCTTTCTCTCTCGCATAGGCAATGGGCACAGGCTTCCAAAACCAGATGTACGTCTCTCTCTCTCTCTCTCTCTCTCTCTCTCTCTCTCTCTCTCTCACAGAGGCTCTCAAGACTCACACACAGCCTGCGGCCATGCGCTTAGGCAACCAAGAGTCAACGTGGAAGTTTTCTCTCTCTCTCTCTCTCTCTCTCTCTCTCGCACAGCCTTCTGAGTTTTGACCAGTCGTACGTCTCTTTTTCTCTCTTCGACGCACACAACTTGCACCCATCATCCTATGCAGCCAACAGTTGACATGACACAACGTCGGGGCCTCTCTCTCTCTCTCTCATCTCTATACACGAGCAACGACTCGCGAGTTTGCTTCAAATCACTGCAGTTCAAAGAGCGAGGATGTGCTTTTTTGCAAGGTTTGGAAATTTCGATATGTGGACATCTTCTCCTTTCTCAAAAATTTTAAGCTCAATTATATATAGTATAGATGTACAATTGAAAGTCTTTTGTTTTACACTGTACATTTTGAAAGGCTTTTCATTTCCCTATGCATGTCAAATCTTACCCTTCACTTTTGCATTTTACATTAGATGTTTGGTTTAGACTTTTTTGAAGTGAACCAATGCATGACATGTGGAGGCCTTCTTCTTGCTTGAAATTTTTAAGTATAGATTGAGTAACAAAACTTCCACTAAAGTTATCCCCTTTTTGTTATGTGCAATCAAAATTCAACATTTATTTTATGTAGAATACAAAATCTTTTGACTTTACATTTGAAAAGGCTCGTCAGTTCTTACATTCTGCATGCGTAGGCTGTCATTTCTTACAATCTTACCTTTTACTTTTGCATTTTAGATTAGATGTTTTGTAAGGTGTTTTTTGAAATGAACCAAAGAGTGACACGTGGTTACCTTCTCCTTCCTTGAAACTTTTAAGCTGCATTATAAAGAGTATAGATATCTCAATCAATCAAGATATGCTTTGTTTGCAAATGAGAAACATATAATTTTGGCTTTCTAGACCATAACCAACAAAAATACATTTCAAAGACTCATCCTCCATTTTTTTTTGCGTTGTTGCTTAGGCAATAAAGCATAAGCCAAGCAATCAAACACAAGCATCTATAAAAGTAAAATCTCAATCAATCAAGATATGCTTTGTTTGCAAATGAGAAACATATAATTTTGGCTTTCTAGACCATAACCAACAAAAATACATTTCAAAGACTCATCCTCCATTTTTTTTGCGTTGGTGCTTAGGCAACAAAGCATAAGCCAAGCAATCAAACACAAGCAAGTGACCAATGGGGCTTCTTATGCCATGCCAATTCTCAACTGAATTGATAGACTGCGATGCTTTAGTGGGAGACTTTCTTGGTACATAGACAACATATATGCTAATCTCAAACCCTAACGCATGTGGCAAAGCTTGGATTTTGACCATACATCATGCAATCTCCATAAGTGACTTGTTTTTCCCCTAGCAACATCATTTTCTTACGAGGTATATGACATTGTACATTGGTATTTCATTTCACATGCACTATAAATGCATTGGATTCCTTATAAATAGAACCCCCCCCCCCCCCCCCCCCCCCCCCCTTCTTTCGATTAGAATGGAAGGTGTTTATAATACAACCAGATACACCTTTAGCCAAAATGCCAAAACCAAAGTCCAAAAATCTCGTGTCTCAATTCATAGAAGAAGCAAGGTCGAAGGAGATCTAGAAGCTGCACCCCGTGAGGCACCAAATCAATGCGTAAGACCCCGGGGAAGTGACCCAAAAATCAACAAGAAAGTCAAGGAGTCGCCAATGAAGCAAGTAGGGAGAGGAGTGCTTGATGATGTAAGACATAAGAAGCCTTCTCAACTATGAAAACTCATGCAACTCCTTTCCTACCCTTCCTTAAGCTATGATTTCAATGTGAGGATAGGGTGATGACCTATGCACTCCTCCCATCCAACCCCTATATATACGTTTATAGGGCCCTCGCGCATGTCATCTTGGAGACATAATCCATAGGACTCGTGTCATGATAGAATCTTGTTTCTATCATCTTCTAAGGATGGAGAACCAATCTTCCTATGATGAGTTGCACAACATAATGTCTTGCAAGATCTTTATGAGATTGATGACGAGGGATATTTTGGGATTCTGAAGACATTTCTGAATCTCAGGGGCATTTTGGTAATTTTTCCAAATAACTATTTATGAAAAATTTTCATACGTTCATGTACATTCAAAGTTCAAAACACAGAGAGCGAGAGAGAACTTTGACTGCAGACATAAGAACATGAAGGTAGTGGCGTTGATTAGCGGTGGAAAGGACAGTTGCTATGCCATGATGCGCTGCATCGACCATGGCCATGAGGTTTGCAGCTTTGTGGGGAGAGAGAGAGAGAGAGAGAGAGAGAGAGAGAGAGCGCATTGCAGCTAGCAGAAATACCTCCTACATACTCTGCAGATAGTGGCACTTGCAAATTTGCTTCCCATGGATGAGTCAGTTGATGAGCTAGATAGTTTCATGTACCAAACAGTAAGCGTGGCTGTTGTGTTTATTGGCTTTTCAGTTCTTCATTTTATACCCGTTATTGGTCTTAACTTGTTCATGATGTAGTGCGCTATGTGTTTTTTGTGCAAAACAAATTGCAGGTTGGTCATCAGGTTGTTGTGGCATACGCTCAATGTATGGGGCTGCCTTTATATCGGCGCAGAATCCGAGGTTCTTCAAGGTGTGTGACCGATGTCTTTGTGATTACAAATACTTATATATTTATATTGGGCATGAAGATGCTTTCAGATCAAGAACAACAGCTGTTTTTTGGTGAGAATTGCTGGAATGAAGAGATTGAAGAAAGAATCTCCTTCCATTATATTCGTGGGTCTCCCCCCTGTTCTGCAGGTCAAGGGCTGGCAGCCCTTATGTTTTGAGTGGCTGGCTGTCTGGCTGTGTATATCCCATCAAAACATCCTATTTGCTGGTTACTGCCCTATCATCAGCCAGGTGACCAATTCAGTTTCCATCTCTGCGCATTTAGAGGCAAATCTTGCAGCCAATTGCCTGATCCCCGCTATTCAGCGTGGGAGATGCATCTTCATTGAGGAGTTACGTATTAGAGTTTGTCATCTCTCTGGTCGTCTGTTGACGGCGCTACTAGTGCCTAGGTATCTCCTTGGGGTGGGTCGTGGGGTGAGGGCTTTTTTGTGGCTGTTCCTGGCTTATGTGAGGTACTCTCTCTCCATGGGGACACTCTTTAGCCATATTTTACTGAGCATCTTGTGCTGACAGTGTTATACTAGGTGGTCTTTGTGTCAAGGTATTTTTCTCTTATGCCCAATTTGGTGGATGCCCACTTGGATGTCCTGTTTATAGTTTTTTTCTCATTTATGCCCCCATTTTTTGGTCATGGGGCCTATTTGGAGGTCAGGCAGCTAGAGAGGGTCCTACGTATGGGACCCAGATGCCTGATCTTGTGGTGCTTACCAGAATATTGTCAGTGTTCCAGGCTTTTCTCTTCCCCCCGCCCTGCGCGTGCGCTGTCCTTCCCCCTAAATCGGTGGAGATTGCTATCGGTCACTCACTTGCATGTTCATGTGCAAGATGATCCTCCTCCGTAGCTTCTCCCTCAGCCGCTGCTGTCCCGAGGTGACCCTTTCGGTGGTGTTTTCCTGCTTGTGCAAAGTTCGGACCAGCCTTTGAGGTGTACATCCCGTTAGATTTATTTCCCGAGTGGTGTACACATGGCAACCTTGTCACAAAGGGGGATGACATGGCATTATCATTGCAGTGATGACATGGAAGATTGTTTTTTAAATCGTAGTGATGATATGGAAACCTGGCTGTAAAGCGCGCCCCGAATCATGGGTGTATGATGTGGCAGGCTGGCCGGAAATCGCGGAAGCTGCATATAGGTGTGAGTTTTTGTATTTATGCTTTTCAAGCCAAGGCCGTAAAATATGAGCCTTGGGGGAGGCTTTTGGCATTCATGCAATTGCAGATTGCAGAGAGCTCTCTCCCGGGCAATTGTACCTTGTGAAGATTAATATAAGAGAAATACTGAAAGGGGCGCCATGGTTTTGGGGCGAGAGCATTTGGGAGTAGAACTCTGTCACTCCATGTCTATCGTGTGGATTCTCTCTCTTTCAGTTTCATATGTGTTGAAGCTTTTCAGTTGGCATGTGGTGCCTGTCGACTTCAGTGGTATCATAGCTTCAGTTGTTTGCTGTGTTGACAAGCAAACCAGTCCTACCCAAATAGACAAGATGTTGTTTTTGGATTCTAATGAGTACTTGTAGTTCCTCATCGATGAACTTTGCGACATCCTCACGAAACACCCACGATAGAATTCACTTGGGAACTACACAGAAGAATCCAAAATTTCTCGAACAGCCGCTTTCTAGCGGCGGAGTTCGGTAGCCACAAAGCCTCACACTCCAAGTACTTGGCAAGCATTCAAGAATATTTTTGCTCGTCCTCTTTATTTGAAGCACAACTTCTGGCGGAATGGGGTAACTTAAAAATACTGGCCATTGAAACCATGAGAGTACAATCAGAAATTTTTGGACATCTAGCTTTACGTCTCCTTCTTCAAAATGTTAACCTTAGAGGACCAATGTGAGTGCTATGCTATTGGATTACCATCTCCACTTCAAGAATACTGTTTGTCCAAGCAAGTCTCTACCATACAAGAGCTTGTTGACCATGCTGGTTATAAACTAATGAAGGGAAGATTCGAATTTACAACCGAAGATGAACTGACACCTTAAGAAAATCCTCAACCACAACGTTCTAATTCCAAGGATTCTCTTGACACTTGACTCTGTCACAAATGGGAGCACATAACACTATCAAATATACTATGATAAGTAGAATTTATCACTTAATATTGAAGCCAATTGAAGCATCGGGCCGAAATTGAAGACCTCAAGAATCAGATTTCAGCCCTCAAGAGAGACCTAGCCGAGGCAAGAGCCAATGGTGGACTAGAAGAGGGAGAAATCCAACCCTCAGTGATAGAAGAACTTAAGGTAATCAAAGAGCAAATGCAAGCCATTAAGGAAGAGGAGAAACAGCAGGAAGCAAAAACGTCTTCATGGACATATATGATTACCAAAACTCATAAGAAAGTTGAGGAAGCGGAGAAGTGGATTTCGGTCGCAAAGAAGGGCAAAGGCAAAAAAGGTATCAATCCCCACTCCCACCATCATCGACATGACACTTGAGGAGGAACAACGAAGACGTATGAGGGCCTTGCATGTGAGGGTTATTGGCCTCAACGATCGGGACAAAATTGATGAGGAAGTACAGGAGCTCATGGTACTACTGGGGATGCAAAAAGCGACACACAAGAGCATGGAGAGTTGGTAAGAAAGTGGAGTCACGGGGGAAACATCGAGAGGAAGAGCTCTCATACTGCGCTTCCTCTCTATTGAGGAAAAGAAGGAATTTTTGAGGAGGAGGCCCACTCTCAAAAAGACTGGTATCTTCCTTGGTGACGATCTCACCCTCACAGCTTGCCCACATGCAAGAAGTCATGCCAGAGATTAGGGCCGCAAGAGAAAAAGGGAAGACAACTTTTTACAGAGAAGGAAGAGTGGTCATTATGGAGAGACGCCCTACATGACGGTGCGAGACCTATGGGACCACACTCAGGATGGCGGTTTGGAACTGTAATGATTCATATAGACTTGATGTGGGGGCCTTTGAGGATAGCTTCAGAGATAGAGACATTGTTTTCTACTCGGGGACTCATCAGGCTCCAGGACAGTTGATGCCGCATATATCAGGATACAGATGGGAGATAGCTTGCCGGACATGCACCAGATCTGAGCATGGGACTAGAGGATCAGGAGGTGTAGTAGTTCTTTTCAGAGAGGAGCTCCAGCTACTAGTGCACATAGTTCGGAGAGATGATTAGGCCAGATACATGTGGGTGAGGTTGAGGGCAGAGACTGGGCGTTTCTTGTACATCGCCATATGCTATTTTCCTCCCAGCACTTGAGTATATGCTTCACCCAGAGGGCAGTCTCCTTACTCTGTACTTGATGATGATATTTGGGAGTTCTTCAGGAATGGAGACATCATACTATTGGGGGATTTCAATGCCCGTACAGGCAGTTCACAGATGGTTTTCTATGACACCTTAGAGGAGATGCTCAGAGAGCTTGAACCAAAGGAGATGGGGCTTGAGAGATGCTCACACGATAGAGAGTATACAAAGTATGGGAGATACCTTAGGGAGATGACGACTACTCACAGTGTAGCCATACTGAATGGCTTACTGACATTCCCATCATCTACAGGTTTTACGTGTTTTCCACACAGACATTGGGCCAGTACTGTAGACTATGTTCTGACACATCCGAGCTTTATCTCACATTCAGGATTTTACAATGGGGCCCAGGCCTGTTGGGATAGCAGTAGATCATGCACTTTTGACATTATCAGTCTCCTCTGAGTACAATACATCTCAGGCCTCACGGGGTGGTAGACATCTACGTTATACTTTTACACTAGAGACTGACTCAGTCTATGTAGAGGAGATACGTAGACTTTTATGTACATCAGAGCCAGTATACACAGTGGAGGAGATCACATCTATGCTGACAGTGACATTACATGGGGCAGCGACAGAGGCATACACACTCAGCCTGGTCAGAGACGTCGTTCTGGGCACATGCTTGAGAACAGCTGGTATGATGAGGAGTGTCGACAGAGGAGAGCTGAGATCCAGCGGGAACTTGCATTGGGAGTGATCACCTATAGACAGTCTCGTATTGCCACGACGACTAGTACGACGGAAGAAGCGAGCTTTCTTGGTCCAGATGGAGCAGGATTTATATCAGCTCTTCCTTAGTAGAGATTCAGGAGAGGCTTGGCGTCTACTCCATGTGCAGTCTCCCCCACCAGTGATTACCTCTACGGAGATATGGGGGCAGTATGCAGCATCATTATACACTGTACCTGGACAGCCACCACTACTAGATCTAACACAGCCATGTCCGGCTACGAGCACCTTCTTTACCACTGAGATGGTAAAGGAGGCCATTGACAGGATGAAGACCAGACGAGCACAGGATCATGAGGGTTTGGTAGTAGAGCACATTATACATGCTGGGGACTTGTTGGCAGAGATGCTTGCATGGTTGTTCAACCGTGTCATGTGCGAGGGCTTTCCTGAGTCTTGGAGATTGTCTACTATTGTACCTATCTTCAAGACAGGAGACCCCACAGTGCCGGGGAATTACCGTACCATCATGGTAGGACACACATTGGCACGGTTGTAGGCATCCATCCTTGAGCATAGGCTGAGCAGCTGGGCAGAGATTATGGGCATACGGGCACCTGGACAGGCTGGTTTCGGGAGGGGTTTCTCAACACTAGATCATGTCTTACACTCAGAGCTATCATTGAGGAGGGTCGAGCACATGGTAAACGGATATATTGCAGCTTTGTGGACTTCCGCAAAGCTTTTGACACAGTACCGAGGGCCAGATTGATGCGCCGACTTATGGAATTGGGGGTACCCACAAAACTGATATGGGGGATTATGGCATTGTACAGTCTAGTGATGGGTCATGTACGCACACGAGGAGGGATATCTGACATAGTTCACTCCACTATCGGAGTGAAACAGGGATGCCCATTGTCCTCTACTTTATTTGGTATGTATGTTGATGAGGTCTCTGATTATATTGACAGAGGAGGAGATAGAGGTGCTCAGCTTGCAGGGACATGGATCCCTCTTTTATTGTATGCTGACGATATTGTGTTGATATCAGACTCACCAGAGGGTATGTAGAGACATTTGGACGCTTTGCATAGTTTTGCAGGGGATAGTGGATTGTCTGTCAACCTTAGTAAAACCAAGGTCATGGTATTAAATACCACGTCAAAGTGGGTCAAGAGATCAACACCTACATTCACATATGGTCAGGACAGTATGGAGTACACTGATGCATACACATCAGAGTTACCCGGAACACGGAACGGGAACGGCGACGGGCCTCCCTGCGGAACGGGGGAACGGGAGGCTAAAAAAACACCCAAATATTGTTTTTTTTAGTGTTATGTGTTTGAATACAAGTAGTTCTAGAGTCTTTTGACTCTAATACCCACAAAAAACACGATTCGAAGACCATTCAACCTTATTATGATTTGATTGGGATGAGCGGCGCCCAGAGTACATAACACATATACAACATTGAGCAAACACAATGCCCATACACAATGCTCTCAAATAATTGCAAGAGTAGTAGTCAAAGATGACACTTTGGAATTAATCATGACTTCATCCGTGGCTGAGATTGAGCCGGACCTAGAGCTCGATGATGAGGAATGGGAGGATGTGCATGATTTACAGCCGGCTACTACGGATTGGGAGGCCTCTCAGGCTAGTGGCTCTTGAGTCTTGAGTCTTTGCCATTTATCCTTACCTTTTTGTATGGCTGCTTGAGCCTTGCCCTCTTTGCCATTTGTAGCTACTAGCATCTTTATGGTATTTGTCACCTTCAGTCTTTTGGTATTGTGGTCACTGGTTTGCCCCCCTTTGTTTTTTTTGTAGCACCTTGGCGGCCCTTGAGGCTTGTTAGCCACCTGGTGTCTGGACTCTTGCAAAGCATTTTCAAATTTGCGCCGACAAAGACAAGATCATTAGCCTTCTCCACTCCAAGCCGATTCCTCTTCTTGGAAGCAATGTGGCTAAAGGTACTCCACAATTGCTCCAAGCATGAGGTACTGACTGACTGGCTGAGAATACGGATTGCCAATCTCTGAAGCTTAGGGCCATCATAGCCATAGTCCTCCCACCATAGCACTGAACCTATCTTCGTGCGATCAATCTGAGCATCTCGACTGCCAAATGACCCTCGTATCTCTCTGTACTGTCTCAACTGATCTCTGACAATGCGTCGCCCATCTCTGTCTAGAACCATCTTGTTTAAGATCTTTGTAAATTGGTTCATGACTTTCCTATCTGTCTCTTGCCTTGCACCTTGGAACTCTGGATCCACCATGTACGCTACCCCGTGTAAAGGAGAGGCATATGAATTCCACCTTGAGCTGCAAAGCGCATGGATCTCCTCATACCGCTCTGCGTTCGGCTCAAGCTGCTCCATCGTGCGGTCCATTGCCTCATAAATCTTGCCAATGCAAGGATCCATGCCATCCAGAACTCGAAGCAAATGAACCACCGGTTTTACCTGTGCGTCTAGACTCTTGAGCTCCTTCCAGAACTCAAGATCCTCTGCCTTATCCTTGCACAAAATCCCTGCAACTGTCTTTGCATAGGGGCAGGTGGTGAACTCATCACTGATGAAGACGTGTCGGACCGCATTTTGACATTCAGACAGCTTGTGCACAAGAAGAAAGTTGAATGCGAAGCGGGTGTTTGAATACTTTAGAAGCACTTTCCCGCCCGACCTCTTGAGGTACTCACTCCGAACCAAGTTGTGATTGTTGATGAAAGTAACAATCTTCACTGCATCAGCAATGACTGGAGCGATCCAGTCTAGCTTGCCGATGTCTTTTAGAAGGTTGTTCAAGCAGTGTGCCATGCAAAAGCACACTGTCACATGCGGATAGTGGCCCTCTATAATAGCTGCTGCTGCCCTATTTGATGCCTCCCCATCTGTGACAAAGGCCACCACGTGTTGCTCACCGATGGTTTCTATTGCCGCTGTCCACTCTGTAGAGAGGACATCGGCGGACTTGCCACTCTCGGTGGCATCATTAGAGTGCACAAAGTACATCTCTCCACTCGAGTATGTGACGAGACCATCGATAGATCTCTTCCTTGTATCGCTCCACCCGTTGGCAATGAGGGAAACGCCATGTTTTGCCCAAAGACGCTGAATATTGAGGGTTGCTTGCTCCACGATAGCCTTCTCTCGATCGAGCAAAGTGGTCCGGAGAGCCTCTGAAGATGGCGGCACATAGCCGGTGCCATACTCTCCTATCCGTTGCACCATGACTTTCCAATACTCCGACCTATTTCGATCAAACATAGAAGAGGTTAGTATCAAAAAGGTGGAACCGACGATAACGGAAGAAATGAGAGAGAAGATTGATAAATCATAAAACAATGAACATACCTCGCCGCGACAAATGGGATATGGTCATGATAGAAGAATCGAGCCACGGCCGCATCCGCCTCTTCCTTCTTTTTTGGGTCCCAAGAGGTGGCAAGGGTCCTTTTGCGACGTTTTGGACCTTGTGAAGATGCACCAACACCTACACCAGGTAGAGAGGAAGAAGGGAAAATGAGGGTCTTTGGATCAATACCTTTGCGTGCGGGCTTGGCTTTGTGGTTGAATTGCCGATCCTTTTCCTCGAGCTCCTTCCTCTTCTCGATGGTTACGTTGGAGCAAAATCTCACCTCATGTCCCGGCACTCGAAGAAAGTGTGCCCTCACTTTGTCATGCCCCCCTTTCCGCGTGTAAGAGCATAGCTTGCATGCCCATGCACGAGAACCTCCCGTCGCCGACAAGGTGCCCTCCGAGGTCACTTTATCCCACCACGACCATTCCTTCGCCTTTTGAGTGTTGCCTGTATGAACGGAGGGGGTTGTACGAGAAGAAGAGGCCATGGAATCTAGATGATGGAAATTGGAAGGAGACTCGAGAGAGCTTGAGGCTTAAAGCCTTGAGACTCGAGAGCAAGAGAGAGCTTGAAAGTTGAGAGCCTTGAACTTTGAAAGCTTGATGCTTGAGAGCTTGAGAGCTTGAGAGCTTGGAAGTTGGTAGCTTGAGAGCTTGAGAGATTGAAGCTTGAGCAATGAGCCTTGAGAGCTTGAGACTCGAGAGCAATAGAGCTTGAGAGGCTAGAGCAAGAGAGCTTGAGAGCTTGTGAAGGAAAAGGGTGAGGGCTTGGCCAATATATAGCTTTTGAGGGCTTACTGCCCGTTTTCTGGACGTTTGAAAAATTCAAAAATTTGCCCGTTTTTGAACGTTTGAAAAGTCTGCCGTTTTTTCCGTTCCGGCGTTCTGCCCCCGTTCCGGTCGACCGTTCCGGTATGAGTCCGACTGTCGGAACAGACTGCCGTTCCGGGACGTTCCAAGCACCGCCGACCGGCCGGAACGCCGTTCCGGCGTTCCAGGCATGGTTTTACCCATTCCCCGGTAACTCTGATACACATATCTTGGAGTGGTCTTTAGTGGACCAAGGTTCACACTGAAAGTAGCAGCAAACATTAGTTTGACTCGTGCCTATGCAGCCCTAGGCGGTTTAGAGAGGATTTGTTCGCAGGTTCAGTTCCAGGAACCTCGAACAAAGCTTTGGCTCTTCGACACTTTGGTTGCTTTAGTTATGCACTACGGGGTTCAGGTTTGGGGACCATCTGTTGACAGTGCTGGATGGAGTAATATGGAGAGGCTCTTGGTATCTATGATTTCTAGGCTGATTAGAGCAAAGACCTCAGTCCCACATGACATCATACGACCGGAGCTGGCTGCCCCACCTATGGAGATTGAGGCACAATGTGCGTATCTGGCCTATGGCACATCGTAACCCATGAGATAGATGTGTGTCCATGTAGTTGGGCCGTGTGACAAATCCGTCTGTCGTGAGTTGGAGAAGATGCTCTCTATAGAAAGCCTTCTTCGTACCCAACTCATGTGATGGCTCTATCCATGTC